>NC_072732.1:50734705-51042205 GCF_026930045.1 Uloborus diversus
AAAAATGTTTATGCAACGAGATAGGAGTTTAAAGAAAGAATGTAGTTGAACTAGTTGACTGTTTTGAACTGATGAAATAGTAATAACATGTATCAACAAATAATATTTACAAAACATATTTACCATTAACAGATAAACAAAACACATTTCAATCATGTTTTGGTTTTTATTCAAATGATTTTCAAAAGCTCCTGAAATTAGACTTGGATGAGAGCAAAATCGACGAACTGGCGTTGTTACTATATGGAATGGTAAACACATGCATTTAATAGGAAAGCAACTAAAGAGCGGTCTCTTTTATACATTTATGATAGAAAAGTAGGAATCAGGGGTAAATATATTTGTCATTATCACAGTTTTAGAAATTTGATAAATCGATTTAAATTTTTTTTTCACAGCCCAAGCCTGTTTAAGGTTTTGTCCGAATATGGTATAAAAACAAGCAATAAATTGTTTTAAAAAGAAAGCAGAGTAGTTTTACTGTTTGTTTGAGGATTAATGAAGCATAATAATAATAATAATAATAATAATACTAATAATAATAATAATAATAATAATAATAATAATAATAATAATAATAATAATAATAATAAGGTAAACACACCAGTAGTGACCAGTGTTTCTAAGTGCAAGAGATATCACCGTCTGTCCGTTTGAATCCATTGGGAAACCTGGAATCCTATTTTTTCAAATGTAAACTTTGAAGAGGCCACCACTGAAACGCTGGCCACTACCGGTGTGTTTACCTTAATTATTTTTATTATTATTACTTTTGTTTGTATAATAATAATTATAGTTATTTTGATTATTATTATTGCTATTATTTTTATTATTTTCATCATCCATCATTATTGTTGTTACTATTATTTGACTTTTACAGTTATTTGTTATTGTTAAAATAAGAATAATAATAATAACTTTTGATGTTGTTGTTATAAATGAGAAAAAATTCTACCTTTTACGGACAAAAATTGAGAACTTTTGATACTATTGGAAAATTTGGAGCTTTCATATCCTTATGAAACAAATTGAGCTTAGAGAACGAGAAAATACGTAACAAAAGAACAGAACAGGTTACGGAAGACACAAGAAGTTTTCTGTGATCGTTAAACTCGTCTCAAGAACAATTTAATGAACTCCTAAACATATTATCATCTAAACGAGATTTAAGAAGAGTGCCTTGTGTTATTTAATTTCGATTATTAAGACAGATCGATATTATTAAGACAGAGTTTAAAACCTAATACTTGAAGAATTTATTCACATCAAACATGACAACAAAAAAATTCGCAGTTTTAGCATAACAGGAAAGAGACGTCAAAAGACAAAAAGACGATTTGTACTTCTAATGAAGAAAACATTGAAGCATATATAAAACAAACGCCAAAACTGTACAAATGGTAGACACCTGTTTAGGGGTTAAAAGGAAACTCTCTTTAGTGCAAAAGCATGAATGATGATGAAAAGACAATCGAGAAAACTGATGAGGCGGTCAACAATAAATAGTTTAAACCGTAAAATAGAGGGTTAATCAAACAATAACAAAAGAGCACCAAAAGCTTTATTTAAACGAACCAATAAAAACGTAAACCACGATAAGGCATTTTCTAATCCAAGTAACGGACAAAATAAAAATATAAGCAAGAGAAATTTCTGCTATCTAGCTTGTTAAAATGTTCTGTAAAAATTCTGACATCATATCATATCAAATTCATCAGTCGTTTTATTATTATATGTATTTCTAATCTTACTAAAAACTCTGCAATAGCATACTTTTATATTTCTTATGTCATACGTTTTATTACATGCATGTGTGTTTAGTTTTATTTGTATTAGGTACGTTCACTTATTGGTCCATTCTTAAAGAGCGCACTATTCGAAAATTCAATAATGATTCATCCAATTAGAGTGACAATAACTTGGGACATTCTTTCCTTTTAATGAGCATGCATTTAATTGAACGAAAAAATTGCAGATTATAAATAAAAAATACTAATATGCATATAAGTAAAAAAATAATGTCATATGGAAATAAACAGCACTGGAAATAAAACCCTAACGAATAATATATTCTAAATTCTATAGTGTTCTAGCGCGAAATCGGTTTTAATACCCAAGTCATAAAAAACTAACGATAGTTATAAACCGCCATATCATAACAAGCACGTGAAGAAATGATTTGAAAACGAAATTTATGTCCACTCTTAGGTCATCCATATCGATTTTTTGCAAGCCCACAGCGACAAATGACGTTTAGTCTTTTATGCCCGGAGCATCGCGAAATACACGGCACAATTTTGTTGGTTTAGCTTTTTTTCACGAATCATATCATTCGCTTAGAAGCAAAGTTTTATTATCTTGCTTTGAAAAAAAAAAAAAAAAAAAACGAAGAATGCAAGTTACTTTAGTCTTCACGTCATTTGTTAAAGAAATTTGTGTTATACAAAATTCTTATTACGGCGAAACTAAATTATACTCTGCGTGAAAAAAAGAATGAAATTATAGTTACAAGTTACAAAAATGGGGTTTTTTCCATCAGCCAAAAGTACTACTACTTTTAGTCACTAAAGTTGATAGAATTAGAAAAAAAAAATAACATGGAGAGAAGAATAACTTTTAATTTCAAAACGTTTAATTTTTAATTAATTTTTTAAATGTCCAATTTTTTCAAATAAGGCGTGGTTTTTATGACGTCGCAAGTGATGAACTCTGGTACGCTGAATGCTTACGCTTGCTGTCTACCGCGTTTCCAGATTATGATAATTAAGAAGCGAATTAAATATTGCGCTCTTCGCTAGCTATCAACCACATCGATGCCAGTTCATGTGAGTAAAGAAGCAAATTAAATATTGTACTTGGTGCTAATGCTATCAGGGAATGACATTTCATCACTTGTGATGTAGAAATGTTAAAAATGAAATTGAATCTGCGCTCTAATCAAAATAAGTGTGAAAAAATATTAAACTTTGTCAAATTATTTTTCAAACTTTCAAATCCCATGTTTTGGAGCATGTTCTTTCAGAACAAAATACTTTTAAACTTTCGGAAACAGCCCATTAAATTCTTCATTTGGCTTAACAGTTTTATCTCACGAAATGCTACTTGTATACTGAAAAAGTGACTATTAAAAAGAAATTATTTTAATTAGAGCGATGTAGAAATTCACCCCGTGCTTACTAGTAAATAACGGTGAATTAAAATGAAATAACCAACGTTTTGTAGCACAAAATTGCAGGATGTCTTTCCATCCAAAAGCTCCCTATTTTGCATTAAAAACGGGTTTCTCGAAACCCTGAAACACGTCTGCAGTATTCTGTAATTTTTACTTCCTTTTACGAGAAAGGAAGTATTGCATTCGCGAATAAATTTTCACTTAAAAATAGACCTTAATTTCCATTTTACATCCCCGAATGAATGTTGAGTTTTTTTCGATTCGACCACACGTGGATAAGTGCCTAAGAACGTATAGACACGCGAAATATCCATAATGACGATTCCCGAGTTAATTACAACGATTTTTCTCGCGACGTCTGTGTGTACGTATGTATGTATGTGAGTATGTGCGGATGTGCATATGCGCGTATGTATGTCGCATAACTCAAGAACGGTAAGCCCTAGAAAGTTGAAATTTGGTACGTAGACTCCTAGTGACGTCTAGTTGTGCACCTCTCCTTTTGGTTGCGCTAGGGAGTTTCTCAAAGGGTCTTTTGCCCTTTTTTGGAGGGAAATCTTTGTTAATTTCGATGTAAACTCAAGTGATGTTATTATTTGGCGGGCAATTGGCGATATATCTCCAGTCCTTTGGTCGCCAAGTTTTGTCGCCAACTTGACGACAAATTTGGCGATTTTTTTTAAAAATCTGTTTCAATTTCGCCGCTGTTGGTGATATTTAGAGAGTAAACTATTGAATCACATTAAAATTACCAGTAATGGGGAAATTACTTTAAATTGGGGTAAAAGGAAGTGATGTGATGCACACATCAGCTCGTTTGTTACAAAACGTTGGTTATTTCTTTTTACTTCTCTGCGCAAAGGCATTTATTTATTTATTATTAACAGTGAATTGTTTCCGTTTTCGATGATTCCTTCTGATAAATAATCAAATCGTAATTCTACTTCACTTTTCCATTGATTCTTACTTTTGGTTTCTCTATTTGACCCTACTGTCTTCTCACGACTGCTATGGAACTGGAAAACGTCCAGTTAAGACGATTGAAACACTGTAAGTAATTTTTATGTAAACAAATGTAAGTTGTTAATGTCAAATTAAAAAAAAAAAATTAATTTGAATTTTGACATCTGGATTTCAAATTATGTTTTTCGCAATCTCGTGTGTGTTTGTGTCTGTGTGCAGGCATGAGTGTGTGACTATGTGTGTGTGTGTGTAGGTGTAGGTGTGTATGGGCGTGTATGTATGCGGGTGTATCCGTGCGTGTTTGTGTGTGTGTGTGTGTGTGTAGGATATGGACGCAACCTGGAGACGGTTTTCCCTAGAGGAACAGCATCGTGAGGCTGGTCGACGGTGGTGCTGCAGAGGTAGGCGGGGGAAAATAAAATCATAGGAATTCAAAACAGTCCAATGAGAACAATAAGCCTTGTGATTGCTCAAAAAAGAGTCTTTGATGTCGAGATGTAGTTTAATGACTTGTTAAGTGTTTAGTTGAAACATTATCATCAATTTAATAAATTGAATCGACAATTTTTTTTTACCTTTTGGAAAAGTGTTGTATGATAGAAAATATCTATTGTCTATTGATAGTTTCATCCATTTCCGTCTGTGGACCGGATGTTAGCCTTTCCATCTCAACGTTAGTCAGACAGACTCTATATATTGCTAGCTGGGGTCAGCGATTACTTCTATTTTTTTATTGAAATTTACAGAGGGTGGGAAAATTATTATACTCAATCAATTTTTTCTATATTTTTATTGTGTTTTGTTGTTGTTACATAGTTTTATTATTTCAAAACATTTCAAAGTTTATTTAAAATGTGAATTAAAGATATTAAACGTAAAGTACTTTCTGATCGATACTATAAATAGGTAAAAAAATAAGTATTTTATATTTATTAACTTTGCCGTTTGCTGTTATCACGGCTTGGATGCGGCGTGGCGTGCTTTCAATACGGCATTTTGAGTTACCTAGTATTACGTATAGAATCGTTAATTTGTTCCAAAAAAATCACACTCATAAGAAGAAGCTTGAAATTTTAACGAACACTGGCACTGAAGTCTATCAAATTTAAAATATTAAAAAAAAAGAGTAAAGTGTTGCCTGAATAAACTTTAAACTTTTAAATTAACTGTAAAATGTGTTCAGATAATAAAACTGTGTAACACGTAACAACAATAAAAAACAATAAAAATACAGAAAAGTTTGTTTTAGTATAATAATTTAGCCACCCTCTTTAAATCTAAATGTTCGCAATGTGACGGTCTAAGTACAACAATACTACAAAATAATTAAAAAAACTAAAAAATTTCTGCGATTGTAAAAAAAAAGTAACGGTAAAGAATATAGAGAACATTTTTAATGTAAAAATTCTTCTCTTTTTAAGAATGACAAATTTTTTGACAAGTTATAAGTTTAGTTGTTCATCACAAATATGAAAATAGTATCAAGTTTGTTGAAACTAGGTTGAAAACAATCCCATGTTCCCAAAAAGGAAACCAGACATCCCTGTGATGTTTGTTATGCAATGATGATACAATGAGCAAGGAAAAACTATATTTACAGAGTTTTACGTGCATTTAGGTAGTAGAACACACAAAATATTGTATTATTGTTGTAAATTGAACTAATTTTTAATTATTGAATTCAATATTGACTTATTTGTACACAATCAGATTTTTGTTATCAATGCTCAATAATGTTTGTACAAACTAAACTTTATATTCACTGTTTTTTTTTTCAAAAAAATAACGAGATTTGTTGATGCAACACACGTTACCTTTTTAAACAATTAAAGAAAAATAAGTTTTTTTTTTAAAACTAAAAAGACAAAATTCTTTTTTCAGCTGCAGTTGAATATTCTTGAATGTGGTTAGCATGTTGTTTACTTTGTCCTCATTTTGAAAAAAAAAAAAAAAATGCTTAACTTTTTGTTAGGTACCAGAAAGTGAATTTCTTACCCAAACAGTGCCTTGCATTAAATTTCTCTCAGTTCTATTGATCTTTTATCAATTAGAAAACTCATGCAAATTTGGAAAGAAAACAGTTTTTTTCTAAATTTCTCAGAACTCATACAACGTTTTCGCCCCTATCTGAATATATCACACATAAGTGGCGTTGCACAGACGCTGCATACAAATAACATACATAATAGAGCACATCATTTTGAAACATTGGTTTAACTGACATGCAATAATCCACTGATGAACATTATCCTGATTTAAATTTGAAAAAAATCAGAGAAATAATCAAAGTTTACGTTCAGAAAACGCATTTGTTCGCTCTTAAGGAGAAAATACTTAACAAATAATATTGACGTTGCTATGTGACGTAGTAGGACATCAGTAAATAATGATATTTTGCACTCACCTTGTCATACACATTGCATTAAATTTCAATGCCAGTAAACCGCCATCACTGCGTCATCAACTGAAAATTTGAACACTCTACAATTAAATACGCTAGGTTTGATAAATATTAAAGCATTAATTTTATGTTAACTGATTAAGCATTTTGTATGTAATTAAATTTAAGTTTGTAGATTACATCTAAAGTTCTAACAGTGAATTTCAAATCATAACGAATATTTCGCATAAATGTGCTAAATTCTAAGTTAATGAAATCAGACGTCGTAATTGTTTTTAACCGAGTGTTTCCGGGCTTTATTAAACTAAATATACTCATTTATGCTTTTTCTACAATTCGCTAATAAAAACTGGCTGAACTGCCCCCATTTTGCATTTTTATAGGTACCATTTGAAATATTTTTTTTTTCTTTCCCAGACGAAAACGTTTTCAAGGGAATCATACGTCTATTAAGAGAAGAGTTAAAAGAATGAAAAAAAAAAAAAAAAAACCATAAACAAAGTGGATGCGATCATTTTTTTAGCAAAAAAATAACTAAATATACTAAAATAGCAGTGCTGCTGTGGAAGTATTAAAACTAATAAATTATCATTCGAAATACGTTTTACTTCGGTTTACGTATCGTACATGCAATGGAATTGTTCTTGCTTATTTTTTAAATTCAAGGTCTTAAGTGCGTAGTGTTTGTCGATTGGACAAAATGGAAAACGAACAATGAAATTAATTGGTTTTCTAAATTGAGCATTGAACTGCGTAGCAATGTGCAAGCGTTGTTAGTAGGCCTAGTTTCTCAGCCAGTCGTTCAATAAAAAATTGCCCTACATATGACGACATTTCTTTCAAATCAACTTTTTTTCAAGCAAATAAAAATAAAATAAAATACAAATCATGTTTGCATAAATTAAAATTTCAATGAATGATTATTTTGAATGAATAAAGTTGCACTTCTTAATTAGCTATTTGAAGATAAAAGAGAACCGTTTCAATTTCGTTTTCCTTTTTTTCACAACCCAAATTTATATCTTGAGTTAGTTTTTTATGCGCGATAAAAAAGTATATTAAAATAATTTTCAAAACCATGGTTAGGGGTTTTCCTTCGCAATATCATTAATTTCATGCAGAAATGTTGATTTTAATACTTTGTTTACTGAGACAAAAATATCGTAAGGAGTTTTCAATTTTGAAAAATTCAAATTGATTCTATTATTAGCATAAAAGTCATGACAGACGATACTTTTTTGAAATATTAACTGTTAAATAGTGATATCGCAAGTGTTCAGCACAACCACCAAATTAACAGCTCTCCTTTGTACCTTCCTCTTTTCTTTGGCACGTTATCAATAATGCATGCATTTCAGGTAGCAGGTTTTGTGACGAAAAAAATGCTGGGGGAGCAATGTTTTCGAAGATTAATAGCATCGCGTGCAAAGCTTTGTACTGGCACGTTTGCAGACAACTGAAAACGTTGAGCAAAAGATGTTGGAATGAATAGCTTCAACAATTGTTGATGATTCTTGTGAAGGATGTTCTATTTTAATGCAGACGACTAAGTACTTTTTTGATGTTCTACTTTTTTGATTGCCCCATTTTTTTTTTTTTTTTGTCGCTCACACTCTTTTGATTTCTTGCACTTGCAAAAATAGACTACTAAATTTTAAAAAATGTGTGAAGAAAACGAGTCTTTTTAATATGTGTTTTTTTCCGGTGGAACTTTTACTAAAGTGTTTTTATAATGGATGTATGCAAGTGTTATTTTTCCTCTTCAGAATAGAAAAAAAAAAAAATCTTTCTACGTAACATGTTTTTCTTTTAACTAATATTACTCTCGAAACAGAAATTATATTTCAGGGATACTCGTAGCCAATATTGCTCCATCGGGTTATGGATAAAAATAGTCCTAAACAATTGAACTATCGAAATAAATTCTTGTGTATTTTCTTGCACTTGCAGAAATAGATTACTTAACTTAAAAAAAAATGTGTGAAGAAAGCGAGACGCTTTAATATGTACTTTTTCTCGAGAAACTTTTATTAAAAGTTTTTATAATTGATGTGTATACTGGTTAATTTTTTTTATCTTCAAAAGAAAAAGAAACAACTTTTCTACTGAAGTGTTTTTCTTTAAATTAATATTACTTTCAAATTAGAAATTATATTCCATGGATACTCGTTGTCAATATTGCTGCATTGGGCTAATGTATAAAAATCGTCCTTAACAATTGAACTATCGAGATAAATTATTGTATATCTTACACCGTTAAGTAATGATCAGTTTTATATTAATTACTTTTCTTGAAAAAATCATTGCAATTATTATTTTGAACAATCACGAAATGACTTATTGTTTTCAATTGACAGTTGAATGAAGTCCGCGTCCTTTTTGTTTTTTATTTTTCTATGCTCATAATGCAGGCGTCTGTGTGCCTCGGAATCGAACTATTAATAAACGACCTTCTCGACTTTATACAATTCTTTTTACGCAAAAAGATTATCCAGTACATAATCCAGCATTGAGTCTCTGACATTCATCTGAATTTTTAAGTCTTGAATTCAAACTATAGTTGTGATAAAAGTCAATAGTAGAAACAAGAAACCCAACGAGTAGGATCCTATCGCAATTCGTGATTGAAAAGCATAATTTGAATTCAAGGTCTCAAAATTCAAGTGAATGTTTTTGTCTCTATCTGTTGTTTAAACACAGTGCACAAATTTCGCAAAAGAACGAATGAAAACCAAGTTGCTAAGTCTGAGATCCAGACAGTTCCGGACTGACAATAAATGTTTAGTGATTTTATTATCTTATGATGTTGTTCCAAGTAATATTGGCTATAAAAATGAAAACAGCGGAGCTTTCTACACTGTAGATACACATGCTTTTCTTGTGCTTGATGACTTAATGAGCGGTACTTTGCTAGACAAATTCTAGTTTGATAAAAACCCTTTTGGGCTTTTCCAGAGTACTTCTATTTTCCTGGAGGACCCCATTTGTATAATGTTTAAAAGAAAATCAGAACAACTCATTGGAGCTACCTCGGTGAAAGTTAGATAAACCACCACTTTAACGATGGAATTAGAACCATGGACCTTCTAGTTCCATTTCAACTACGTTGTCGCTTATACCAAGCAATTCACTCACTCGCGGTTACAAGGAATCTCTTTTTGTAAAAAGGGTTCCTTGTAACAAGAAAATGCGGTCTGAAATTAATATTTTGCATATTTGTGTTGGCATAACTTAGTCGATTTTATTTTTACTTTATCGCAAAAATGTGTTTGTTTATTTCAAAAAAACTTTTGTTTAGAGGTAATTTCAAATTTAATTTCAAACACATATGAGATCTGTGTTACGTTAATGTAAGAATTTAGAGTTGAAAAAATTTTGAATGCACAAACGGCTAATAAAAAAACATTCTAACCTCTAATTAGTAATATAAGAGTACTTTTAAATGATTATTAATGGATAAAATATCTGAGAGTAACTGTAGCATTTATTTTAAATATTTAGACAAAGCGTTTAACTGCTCACAGAAATCGGAAGTCCTTATTACAATATAATCTATAAAGGGACTGATATCTTTGTCATGATGGAATCCGCTTCATAATGCTATTCAATAATAGCAAAAGTAATTTTTTCTGTACTGATAATCTAATTGCTCTACTTCCTTTATTTCTTCTCATTTTGAGGTCATTAGTACGAGTAGTTGATAAAGAAAGATGAATTGGAATAAGGGAAATATTTCTTCATAATTCTTTTTATGCATTAATTATTATTCAATCATTTATTGTGATTTCCATGTAATCGTACAAATCATGTTCTGAACTACATTTTAAAAAATGATTGATTGGAGTGTGAAAAGTTAGCGTTCAATAATTTTAAATTCTGTTGATTCGTTGAGAATAAAAGAGCTTAAAAAATTTAAATACCCGTATCCAGAAAAACACGTAGAAGTACTTTGCTGATGGGATCGGAAATAAATAAATAAATAAACAAACAAATAAATAAACAAATAAATAAGCAAATAAATAAATACACTTACAAAAAAGTACGCAAATTAATAAATTAATAGTAAAATGATTTTGATCATATTTTAACAGAATGTTAACCTATTTCATGTTTTTACAATTTATTTTGTCTCTGATATTTTGATTTTTCAAAATTTGGTATTATACGGAAAACTCACCTTTTAATGTAGATATTTCATTTAGAAAAAAATTCTTTATTATCTTAAATCCATCCTTTAATCATTTTTTTGAACTGTTTCATGCAAATATATTAATTAAATCAAAACGTAGTCTCATAAGACAAACATTTGTTTCATAGAGCAAAAAAGCAAAGTCTCCAAAATTTTAGTTAATATGCAAATTAACCCTGCATGCTTTGAAGGTTCTGCGTCATGTGAAAAAAAATACAAAATTTTCAGTTGTAATTTTTAGAGCAGCAGTAGAAATATTTTTAGAAAATTTGCAATGAGATATAAAGAGTGATGCTGTAAAAGATATCTACCCGGAAATTGAAGCCATGCTACATTGATTGATGCATTTAAAAGATTGATAATACATTAAAAAATATTATTCTTTTAGATAATCAAAATTTTTATGAACTATTGTGCTTTTTTTCCTAATTTTTATCAGGGATTATTTAGTGTTAAAACAAAACTCTTTCGTTGCTTTCCATGTTCAAACTTGAATAAAATAGTTAATAAAATAATTTTTTTTGTACATAGCAGATTCTCTATGTAAAAAAAAAAAAAGACTATGACACAAATAATATTAAGTCCCTTGTTTTGTTATTTAGAAATGTCTTAAATATACGTTTAATTTTTCACGCAATAGAATTTCAAGAAGTCTGCGTTTCAGTTATAAAACTTCAAATCGCATGAATGCAACAAATAATGTTAGTGTAGTTGCTAGCACTAAGAACACCCAAGGCAGTTTATTTTATTAGTCTTGCTAAACATATAAAAAGCATTTTAAACTTAAAACTTCTACATTTTCAGCTTCAGCAACTGACATTGTAAATACGCTACATTCAGATCTTCCGATAATGACACAAAACACTTTTAGCAGGAGCACGCAGCGACAAATGATATCATCTAAAGTTAAGAAATTAAACTTTAACGAACTCATGAAACAAAGTGTTTTGGAAGAGCTTCTACTTATATGGAAATATTATATCACGTATCACACGTGTACGTGATATCTGGAATAGACAAGTTAATTTGAACTCTCCACGGAGTTTTCCTTTTCTGTTAATTAGAACTCGAATGTAATAAAAATGTTATACATTCTTAGAAAGAGATAATATTTTTGCAATACTGAAGTTATTTTTACAAGTTAGGGAAAGTTATAAATGCTGTGCTCCATTAAATTTTCAGATTTAAAAATGAATTATAAGTTACGTAATATCGCTAATATGTGTTAGATAAAAATATTAATTGATATCATTTTTTTTAAATTGTACTCAAACACAATAAAACTAAAGGTAAAGCCACCAGTATTTCATACCTGCATTAGTAGTTGACAATCATAATGAAAAAATAAATTAACAAGAGAAACGCAGACGCCAAAATATCACCCAAGAATACGCTGAATGGTAAGCAATGAAAATTTAAACACTATTTTATCTATATACATAAATGGCTACTTCTGTGGGGATGTTCGGGGTAAACTTCAAAACTACTGCACTGATTTTAACCATTTTTTTCACCATAGATAGCTACATAATTAGAGAGCAACTTAGGCTATAATTTATTACTAAAAAACTTAGTTTAAAAATGTTATGATGGAAAACAGTAACTGTCATGTAATTGCCCCATTAAATGATTAAATATAAAACCTATTGTTACGAAAATTCGTTGCCTAACAACAGCTATATTAAAAGCAATAATAATGAAAATTTTGAATCAAGGCTTCTCTGGAGCAAGCATGACATTTATTGCTTTCTTAGGAATTGTATCCTCATCTATATACATAAATGGCTACTTCTGTCGGGTTATCCGGAATAAGCTTCAAAACAACTGGACGAATTTTAACCATTTTTCCCCATAGATAGCTAAATTATCAGGAAACAACTTAGGCTATAATTTATCCCTAAAAAATTAGTTTAAAAAAGTTATGATCGAAAACAGTAAATTTCATGTACTTTCTCCATTAAATTATTAAATATAAAACCCATTGTTACAAAAATTCGTTACCAACAACAGCAATATTAGAAGTAATCATAATGAAAATTTTGAATCAAGACTTCTCCGGACAAACATGAACTTAAAGTCATTTAAACATTTGGAAATTCTACTTTTTGCACACTTAGGGAAACAAAGTAGAGAGCTTTTTTTTTTCTTTTTGTGTGGGTGTACTATTTATTTAAAAAAAAGCTCACTGTTTTTTTAGTGCTATTTCTTTTTGTTCATATTTTGAAAATTCTTCAAATTTTTATATGCTTAAATTCGTGCTTTCGTTTCTAAATGAATACTCGTTCGTTCTTTATACTTATATATTGCTATTTTACTTTTATGGGTAAGGAAGAAGCTCGATTTTTAATCAAGTCAAAGCGGTGTGTTTTGAGTTCTTTCAATTAAAACAGAAAACGAAAGAAAGTAGAGATTGTTTCTCACAATTATTACTGACCCTGGCAACGCCGGGTATTTTTGCTAGTAATTTTATAAATGTCGCACTATTTTGTAATTTCTCGTGCAATTTTCTTCTTCTTCATTAGTGTCAACTTTTAGTGCAGTGCCAACTGCTAGCACAGGTGACAACTATTGTTGATTTTACCTTGAATGCAGAACATCCATGGAGAATTCAATTTTCCAGTTATAATAAGTACTAGATGAGGAAAGGAGGTCATAAAAAAAAACTAAACAAGCCTACTTCCTCCCCCGAACATGGAAACTTGCAATTTGATTACACAGCGAATGTAAAATATTTATATATCTTTGTTGAATCTTTCATTTGATTGCAATTTTTTGCATTATACTTCATTTACAATGTTGATTCGTTTTACTTATCTACAAACAAAGTTTCAAAACACTCGCAAAAAGTTTCAAAAACAGATAATAAATACGTACATTAAAAATATTTCCCTGATATTTGAATGAATTTCCGTCTGATACTTTTTTATAAAATTTAACGTTAAAATTTTTAAAACATTCTTTCAAATGAGATTTTGAATCAAATTGACAGTTAAAAAGTAACTACTACCAGTTTGAGGCTCTTTATCGAAAAGTACTTCCAACAAGTTTGTGATGAGAATAATTTCATGTGCAAATGACTGTGTAGGTAAAAATGATCTTTTGAGTTTTATGAAATTAAGGGAATTAATTATTCCCCTGTACTTTTACTTATTTATAGTTTATGCTTTTCAAATGAGAAAACTTGTATTAAGTAGAAAATAGCTCCTATTTGATGTTTTCTGTTTTATTTTTACATATTTTATCTTATTTCATGTAAAGCGAAATGTAGCTTCCATGGAATGACACCAACACGTTTTTAAGTGTAAACTGAAGGAAGAAACCATTTGTAGTGAAACTGTGGGTTAAATAGATATTACAGTGCCTGCCAAATTATTAGACTAAAGAGCTTTTTTTTTGTTTTTTGTACACTATTTGTACTAAAATACTTTTTATTTTACTGTTAAAGTACAGTACATACTGTACACTGATTATTGTGTTATTTTAGCATAGTTTAATGTTTGCAGGCGGCAACACTGTCTGCTTTGTTTATGTTCTTTGTTTATCTACCTACCAGGAACATAACCTCAATCAGCTTAAACAGTTCACTAGTTCTTTTTATTAGTGTGTTATGTTATATTTAAAGTTAGTTTTAGGTAATTAGTGAGTATGTGTATTGTGAGTATATATAATAGTGAGTAGAAACAATTTTTTACCTCATTTTTTAAAAAGTTAAGAAATGGTGTAAACCTTGTGAAAAGTATGCCAAAAAGACTTAAAACGCTCATCAAGAACAAGGGAATGCATACTAAATATTAGATAATTATTTCACTGTTCGTTAATGTGTCTATAGTTATGTAATCAATAAAGAATTTGCTTTTAAAACAGTCTTAGTCTAATAATTTGGCCAGCATTGTAGTTCGTAAGTAGTTATCTATTCAAAAAGAAATTACAAATTTCAATTTGTTTTACCAGCTTATTTTAAGCAAAATTTTTGAACACATAACCTTCATGTTTCATTCCCTTTAAGTTGATTGCAATTTCCCTTGATAAAAATACAGTCTCTTTTACGACATCGAAAGTGAAGCTCAGATCAGCCATTTTATCTTGCGATATTGTGAAGTCCCAGATAAGTTATTAAATACACGAATTTCAAAGAGTAGGCATAGTATATAAAAAGTTCTGGGATTTCTCAATTTACTAATGTTTTGAGTATTGATTTGTTGCTTTAAAAGTCTTTCGCGGAACACTGTTGCATAAATTTCATTGAAATAACTTTCCCGCATGGTTTCTATATTTTTGGTGTTCTTAGTATTTAAGAAGAGCTTTGATGCTCTTTAGAAAGGAACTCATTACTTGCTTCTGCTTGAGTTGTTTTTCTCATTCTGAGAATGATTAATTTTGTACAGCTCCGATAGTGGCGCAGCACCATTTCATCGACGTTCAATATTTCATCTCTGGGTCAGCTATTGTTTTCATTTAGCCATCCAGGAAGAATTCTTTATCTCATTTTCACACTCGCTTACGTTTTATAAACGATTAAAGACTTTTTAAAATCTAGTAGCTCATCTTTGCTTTCTGTAATATTTTCAGCTTCATTCGTTTGTATTTAAAGGTCTTATTGATTACTAAAAAGAGGTAATTTTATAAATAACATCTCATAGAGTCTAATCACTTCTTCATGTAAACAAAGGATTGTTTTGGCATGATATATTAACATTGCAAAGCAAATTTTTGTAACCCGAAAATCCTCATGCTCCAAAAAATATTCTTAAGGAAAAATGTATTGAATAAAAAAATAAACATATAAATAAATTGTCAACTCTAAAACAGAGACACTAACATGGCAGAAAATTAACCTGAAATATTGAAACTAAAGAGATTATAACTCATTTTGTTTTATTTTCCTTGTTGACGCGATAATTAAATGGCTTTAAAATGTGTGTAAATATTTTATACACAGAAGAAACATCAAATGATAGATGCAGCTTAAGGAATATAAGTCGAATATAGTAATGAGTAGTATTTGCAAAAACAGTAGTACTTTTCACAGCTGTATGTATTAATAAATCTAAACTAAAAAAAGGGTTAAGATAATTATTGAAATTAAAACGTATAAGTGAAAGAAATTATTAAAATATGATAGCTACATAAAAGGGGATTAAAATTGTCACCTCAAAACAATGCACAAGCCTTATAAAAAAATGAATATTTCCAACCGAAAACTCCAATTAACAACGTGTGCAAGGTTTTATTCATATTATTCACTTCTTTCTAAGAAATGACCAGATGTAGTAAATACATTTTACAACAAATCTCTTTACGTATAAATTAATTAAATTTTGAAAAAAAAAGGACGAATTTTAAATATTGAACTTTGTTTTTTGTACACCTTTAGGTTGTAAAATAATTTTGTAAAGCATTTCATAAGTTTTCGTTTCGTAGTTTCGTATGCTTTCGGGCAAGCTGGACTTCATAATATTGTTCTGATTATATCATACATCTGTGAAATAACTTTTATTCATATTATTAACACATGGTAAATTTCCTAGTAGTTGACTTTGCAATAGACGTAGGCACAACACTAGTAGTTGACACTTATAAAGAAAAGGAATATTCACAACAGAAACATAGGCACTAAAAGATCCTCTAAAAATTAACTGAAAAGTGCACATTTCAATGGGGTCGTTTTTAAAATTTTAAAAGTATTTTTTTTTCTGAAAGAGCATGCTTAAAAACATAGGATCTGACCATTTTTTAAATAATTTATTTAAGTTTAATATTTTAAAAAAAAATACTTAAATCGGTGCGCTTTCATTGTTTACACTTCTGTCGTGTGACATCACAAATGATGAAATGCCATTCAATGTTGCCATTCACAGAACAAAATATTTAACTCGCATTTACTCATGTGTATTGGCAACGATATTGTTGATAGAAAGCGTAGAGCGCAATTTTAATTCGCTGCTTGATTATCATAACGTGGAAACGTAGTAGAAAGATGCGCCAAATTGCATTTGTGACATCAGAAAGACCACGCCTTGTTTGAAAAATCGGACATTTAAAAAAATTAATTAAAAAAAACTGTTGGGAAAATCAAAGTATTTTCTGGGTCCATGTAATTTTTTTTGCTCATTCTATCCATTTCAATGACTAAAAGTAGTACTTTTGACTGAAGGAAACCACCCAATTCTAAACACTATTTTATAATATTGTAATTTTTGTGCAATTTTATAACTTCTCTCGTTAATTTATTTCTTCTCTCTAAATATCAACTACTAGTGCAGGGTCAATTACTGGTGGTTTTACCAGGAAATGGGCAAATAAATGTTGAATTTTTTAAAATGCTTGTAGGAGTGAGATAAAGTTTTACAATGTTTCACGGTCAGTGTTATTCTTCTGTGCATTACACATGACTTGTATCTTTCTACTCGTTTCTTTAAAATAGATTTTCATAAGAAAGCTTTCAGCATAATAACCTCTACCTTTTTTCTCCCGAATCGTGATGGATTACATTCTAAGTGAAGCAAACGGTTGAGCTGATATTCACACAAAACCATTTTTGTGTAGTAGTCTTAATAAAGAGTGAATAAACCAACCAGTTCAAGGCTTTCTGCGATACATTCAGCGTAGTTTAGGGTGTATACTTTTTTGCTGCACTATTCTTTCGAACATAGTGTCTGCCCTTTTACTTGCTTGCATACTTTTAGTTTTATTTTTTGTATTGTACTTTAGCATTTTGAGGTAATTGATTTTTAATGCGTTTTTGTATGTAATAAATTACTTTATATTTAAATTTAGTTTAGTATCAGAACTAAAAGTTTCAAAATATGTTATACCCTCAAAAACTGGCAAATATTTCTTACTTTGATGGAGGATAGTACTGGCATTCTATAGTGGTTAGTTTCTCCAGATCTTGCCACATGTTTTGGCAGAGATGTTTCCAAAAAGAAAAAGTTCTTTTCAAGCAATTTATTAAAAGTGAAACCTCCGTGGCGCAATCGGCTTTTAACTGGAAGGTTGGTGGTTCAAGCCATCCGGGAGAGTGATATGTTTTAGCTTTTGTATTTGGTATGGTTTTCGTTTTAGATGTCCTATCTACTTGAAAATTTATGTACTGTAATCATCATATACTTTCAACCTGTGTAAAAATATTACAGGATAACGTTTTGATTAAAAGAAAAAAAAAAGGCAGTCGAGGGGCTGGATGACAGATATTTTGCGTTTATAATATATATGATATATTATGATGACAGATATTTTGCGTAACATAAGCTTATAATGTTGAAGATTTATTGAAACAACAAATCAAGTTTTAGTTACTACAGTTAAATTTATGAACTCAGCATTATATCTGTCAGAAACTTATTAAAAGTCTTCTGCTATTTTCGTTAACTGATCTGAGAAATGATTATATTAATCTGAGAAAACAAACCTTAATATGTTGTTTATTAAAAAGAAAGCATGTTTTTTTGAAAATAGATTATTTCCACAACAGTTATTAGGGAGGAAGCAGACAGACTGACAAACGAACCATGCCGGCAATCACAAAGTTATCCTCTCAAAACCGTATTTCTGTTTTGTTTTATTATTTTTAATGGTTATTTATTTGTTTGACTTTTTTTTGTTGGTTTTGGAGATGCCGTCAACTAGGGGGACTTTGCCCCATTCAGGTTGAATTTGCACAGTTTTCAAATGTTAAATTGCACTTGAAAAAACGGGATGGCAAAGGTAACGATACACCTTTCATTAACATAGTTCTTTTTCAACCAAAATGATAAAAAGAAAGCAAGCTTCAAAAATGAGAAAAAAGTAACATTTGAAATGTAGGCAAACTCACCCCCAATGTGGCAAAGTCACACTATTTAGGATACGTTTACGATACTATAAGCCTCAAGATTTCTTCTACTTTGTTTTTTACTTATTCGGGAAGTAGGCAATAAAAGATCAACTTTCAGTGAAAGCGATTTGTTTTCCCTGTATTAGCACTATGTCAGCAGTGAAAATACCATTGCAGAGTTCATTTAAATTTTGAAAATACTACACGAAGGGGGCTAAACAAATTTGCGAGATTTATAAAATAAATAAATAAATAAAATTCTTTATATTTGCAGTTTGTACTTTGTCGCTAACGATTTCATAACAATACATTTCATTTTTGCAAGCAATGAAGAAATCTAATAGCAGAACAGATAAAGCAAATGTTATTTTGTAAAATTCTCAAAATTTCATCTTTTGTTCAAATTTAAAATGTAATGTCTGTTATTGATACTTCTCTCATTCTTTCAAAATGTTCCCCTAGGCAAGCATCAAATGATTTTATTTCTTTGTAAAAATCTTCTACCGTTCGAAAATAACCACGTTTAGACTTTGTATCTTGCTGAGATGTATATTTGTGTATACAGATTGTTTTAGCGAGTGCCAAAAAATTACAACTTGTCAAAAGAGTTCTGTGAAATTCTGACTTTAGAAATCAAAAGGAACTGTCGATTTTCAGATTCACAGAATGTTTCAATAAACACTTTTTCATTTTCAGCTAAACAATCCTTCCATGAAAGAATGTCGTTTCCCGTCACCTTCTCTTCCGTTTTTAAGTCTTTGGAGAGGTTGTTACATGACAGAAAAAGTCTTTTCTTCGCTTTAGGCATTATAGAGTTTCGTTGGATTCAAGGAAATTGCAAGATCTCTTATCTCTTTTACTAAAAATAACTTTTGTATTTACTTATTTATTTGTGCTGAAAAATGCAAGAGATTTCAGACAGTATAGATTAAAATTTTACCGTATTTTTGCCAGGATATGTGATATTATTTTTTGTGGTATTAGTTTTTTTCGTGTTATCGATCTTGATAAAATCAGTAATGTAAGCATGAAGGAAATTACAAATTTATTACAACCTTCTAGTAAGCGTGTTTGAACTTGTGTATTAATAGATTTTTAGGTTCATTTTTGCGCATCATAACTAATGAAATGAAATAACAAAAATTTATCCATTTATTATTTTACTGGAATCACCTTTTTCAGAGCCTTTCAACACTTGCATTAGAATTAAATGATATTTTTACAATTAATACAATCAAAATGATATTTCATTCTGTTTTCGTTTGAAAATTGTGTCTGGTGTCAGAAAACTTCTTCATATATCTAAATACACAAATGACATTAAAAAAGATTTCGAGCATAAAAAAACAATCTGAAATTCAAAATTATTGTTGTAACTTTTACAACTTGCTTACTAATTGCTGCTTGAAATTTTAGAAATATTGAAACGTGAGTTTATTGTTCCTTGCAAAACATGTAATCAGTCAACAACTTATTAAAAGTCTATTTTATTTTACTATATATATATATATATATATATATATATATATATATATATATATATATATATATATATATATATATATATATATATATATATATATATGTCCATTCATTGAAATTATAATTTATATATTTATACTGAAATAATTTACTCAACAATATCTGCATTATAATTATTGTATTACTAACAAACGGACATTTTGCTTTATACGAATTAAATACGGAGCAAAAATTTCGATTTTTTAGTACATCTAAGCGACATTGTTTTGTCTGTTTGCGACTCCCTGTCCTTATAGCATCCACAACCCAAAAATCCAGCTAGAAACTAGTTTAGAACCATGAAGGTGTGCAATTCTAAACATTATTTAAAATTAGATTTTGTTCTTTTTAAGTTTTAACCATCAGCAATGAAGGTAATATCACTAAAATACAATAAATGACTGCTTTCACATTATAAAGTTTTATGCCGTTTAATGTGAAGTTTTTATGCAAAAGGGGGAAATTTGATTAAAGCTTCTAGAATCTAACCAAGTACATTAATTTTGTACTTCTTCCTCATATGTTTTGTTTGTGTTGAGAATATTAAATGATTATCATGCTGTGGATCGAAAACACGTTTATTAAAATGTAAAAGAAGCTGTAAGAATACAAATAATCAATGAAAATATATGAATGACTTAAGCACCGAAGAACAGAAGCAGAATACGCACAGACACTATTTATAGTTTAGTTCAGGATTAGTTAATTAACCAATGAAGATGCATGCAATGTAATCCGACCAATGAAAGATAAATAAATTAAATACAGACAAAAGAAAAGGATTAACCCAAGAAAATTTAGGACCTGTAAGGGAGCTTCAACTAAACTTTGACCAGTAGCAAAGCGATATTTTACCAAGCTTGCTTTATCCAATCGCAGTGCGATTATAGATATTTCAACAGTTTAACTTTGTTCTCTGGGGGTAAAAATATTTCGACATTTTACAGTATCAATTTAACTTTTATGACATAATATTAATAATCTTAAGGTAGAAAAGTTGATGAGCTGACGATGTACGATTTTTTTGGACTCCTTCAAGGGTTAAGTATAAGCTTATGTTGTTTATTCAAGAGTTATGTGCTCAAAAGTTACGAAAAATATATGTAAAAAGAAAATTAAATTATTACGAATCAAATTTACGTTTAACAAGATTTGATTTTCCTTTTTTCTGCAAGCATCATTTATCCTAGTTTTTCGGACGTTTGGACAGGACTCAGTGAATCTTCTGATGCTTTTGTTTTATTAATATTTTTTTTTCTGTTCCTGGGACTTCTTATAATGACAAAACAGAGAAAGTCTGCGAAGCAATATTAAAAATTCCTCTGTTTCTTTGCCATAATATAAACCGAGGTCATTTACAAGACAAATATTGCATCTGCTTTTCAATTTTATCTTTATATTGAGTTTTCGTGCATTTCCTGAGTTTCAAGAAAGCTTCTCTTTTTATTAGTATTTTTAGTAAACGCCCACACAGTCAGTTTGTTCACCAATATATTTGAAAGTACGAGAGAAAAGCATATCTTTTCTTTCATTTTCCTTGAATACTGTATTTAATAAAGATGCTTCTAAGTAAGGAAGTGGCTTAGAACTAATCTACCAAATTTGAAATTCAATGACGGACCCTTCATTTATCAAAACCTCCATCACTATTTTATGGCAAAGAACATTTAGAACTTGTATTCCCATGCATTTTTTTTCTGTATGCATTTAATCCATAAAGCCATAAATATGCTATTTATTCTTTCGACAAATACCATACATCGAAGTCGTTATAAATATTATTTAGAGCAATAAGAGTATAAAAAGTGATGCAAAATGCTTACATATTTATTTAATTTTGACTAATGTATTCCTCCCCCCTTTTTTATCGTTTATGATTAGAATGTCAATCCCTTATTTAACATCTGCCTTTCGTTACCAAGACGCAACTTCAAAACACAATTTTGCTATCCTAAGGAAATTACATCATCGGAGATTCATAAAACTTCAAAAATGTTATGAAGAAGGGGATTGTTTTTTCTCGTGAATTGTCCAGTATAAGTCAGGATTTTATGGATAACGTTTTTTAAAAAAGTATTCTGGCGCTGGTCCTCATTGGGGATTGATAAAATGATTTCGGCTATACTTACTGAACTCAAAAACCTATTTCCGGGCATCGCTTTTGCATTTGCAATCGTATTAACCAAGGTCTTTTAAGTCTGGATTATTCTGGTTAAAATATTGTTCCTCTTCGAAATGATAGTTCAAGTTAATCGTTTGATATAATAAAAAAAATTCATATTTACGCATGCTTCCACGCATATTAATTTCAGCTATCAGCATTATTTAAGCTTGAATTTTGTCAAGAATTACTGCAAATTATTATTGAACAAGCCATGTGTACAATTGTTTTTTAACGGGAAGAAGAAACAGGAAATTGAATGCAACTAGTAAATATAATATTTTCGCTTCATAAATATGTAAACAGTATATTATATCAATTTAGCTGTAACTTTAACGTTAAAGGTATTTGTGCATTTGAGAGATCTTAATATATTAGAAGTTAATACGAACAAATAATGTGTTTATGTACGGGATGATTTGTAATGTATATTTCTTATCACTACCATAAAATGTAGGAAAATGGAATGCTACTTTTTATCTTGATTCTGAGTGAGATTGACTACCCTTGATAGTTTTCGATACTTTACCACCACGAACTTTACCCCAATTTTCGAGTGTGTCTCATTAAGTTATGTTATTCCTATCATAGAAAATAAGGTGAGAAATAAAATAATCTTTTTTTTTCAGGTGTCGTTGAAGGCTGGACCTTCGCAAAGCAGCAAACGCAAGTCATTCTTCCAATAGACTATCCACTAAATCATCCATTCCATAGAATAGTTGCTATCCCGGAAACTGAAGATGTTGAAAAGAACACGACGGCGGACTTCATTGTTGGAAAAGTCAAATTCTATCTCCAGAATGGGGGTGAATCAAGAGCTTTAGGAAACCATCATGTAGTTGACATGGAGCAAGAAAGTGGGTTCCTCCGCATGAAACACGAACTTCCATCAGCATATCAAATTGGGAATGCATTAAGAGGTAAAATGTAATTTTTTGTTGTAATGCGTATTTTACAAAACAAATAGACAAATCAATGAATTAAGTTTAACGACCGCAAAAATAATAATTTAACAAAAGAATTGAATTTTTTTTTTTCAGCAAATGAAATTTTTTATAGATTGAGAAACGTTTAATCATATTTAACGATTTAGTAGAAAAGTGCTGCAAGCATTGAACTTTAAAACCATCCATCTATAAAATGTCCATTTTAATAGCAGAAAAAAAGGAGATTAGTTTGAATTTTCAGATCTTAAATTCAAATTATGTTTATCGCAATCACGGATTGCGATAAGACTCTGCTCGTTGGGGTTTCTTGCTTCTACTTATGGCTTTCATCGCAACCATAATTTCAATTCGTAGAAATTCAAATGAGTGCCAGGGGCTGGATGCTGGACGTTATGTGCTGAATGCTGTTTTCGCGTAAAAATGATTGTGCAAAGTTGAGAAGGTCGTTTATACATAACTCAATTCCGAAGCACATGGACGCCTGCATTATAAGCATAGAAAAATAAAATCAAAGGACGCTGATGTCATTCAACGGTCAACTGAAAACAATAAGCAATTCGTGATTGCTCAAAAACTCTTTGCAAGGTAAACTAGAAGCGATTGAGTTCTAGAATATAGAAAATATAAGGGACATTTTTCGGTATTTAAGAACTAAAAACGGGTAAAAAAATACTGGAAAAAATGGACAAATCAAGAAAATATTTGTGTAAAAAGTACATGTATTGAACTTGGTGATGTAAAACAACCAAATAGATAATGTTTGACGTTCTTCAGATAGCAATTTAAATGCTACTTTCAAACAGCGCATACTAACAATTATATGTAAAGTCCAACTAATCTCAGGCTTCACGTCAATCGGGAGTATGAAAAAAAATCGAGATAAGTTCTTTCAGAGCGAGAATCTTCTAGAAAGCTCGCTAAAATTTTAATTTTTCTGTCGGTTGTGAGTCAACCATATTTTTTTTTGAACTCACGTACAGTTTTCGTCGATCCCTGATAATATGTTAGAAGAAATTAATAGCTATTGAAATAGTTGAAGTTTTACGTGTTTTTTTTAAATTTTAATCATTCCCTAATTATTTTTCTTTCCTAACTATTGTTTCAATAATTTCCATGAGAAAAAAGCAAAATTATTCCCACTTCCCTTTACCATTCATTAAAAAATAATAATGAGGCTATTGAATTTATCATTTTAAAATTTTATTCTCAAAAACTTGAACTTCAAATAATTCGGAATATTTTCCTCGAATGAAGACACTTCCCACTCAGTAGTGATCCTTATTCATTAAATATGTTTAATTGAGCATTGTTGACGAGTTTCAGTTCAAACTAGATCTTATTCATTCTACATTAAACAAATGCGTCTCGCTTGCTTGACTGCTCATCTGAAAAGAGAGTGACGTTTCTATGGTAACAGCAATTACAAGAAGAACCCTCCACGCAAAACAGCTCCGAATGCCTTTACAAATTCGAAATAATTCCGAGCTGTTTGTGTTTGAATTTATTATAAGAGACCGTTTTGGGCTTGAAATACTACTTAAGAAACAATAAATGAAATATATTTATATAATACTTTCACGAGTTGAATAAATTACATCTAATCACTTATTAAGGAAGGGTTCTCATCAAAGCTTATTTTTCGGTCAAGGAGTTGCGTTTACTCGTAAATTTAAAGGTACGAAAACTATGTTTAAAGCAGTGGCGTCGCTACGGAAGGGCGGAGGGGGCAGTCCGCTTCGCGTGTCACCCGTCTGAGTGGTGTCACCCAAAGTAGAATTGCAAATTTTTGAAAAATATAAATACTTAAATTCTGAAATTTCTCACCTTTTTAAAATTATATTTACTCTATCAAGCGCAGTTGCATCTCCACAGGGGGGGGGGGCACTTGCGTTGTGAGACACGTTTTGGAGGGGGCTGATACCAAATTAGATTTCAGAATTTCATTTTTTCATGCATAAAAATTAAAACTTTTTTTTTTGTATTTTACAGGCCGGGGGAGAGGGGAGGGGGGGGGGGGTACACCCCAAATACCGCCCCGGGTGTCACCCATTCTAGGTACACCACTAGTGTAAAGTAATGTGAATTAGTATTTAGACAAGGGTGCCTTAAACAGAATTTTAGTTGATAAATTAAAAATGAAGAAATAACAAAGATAATTGAATAAATTTTTGAGAAGGGATTATCGATAATAAACATTCTGAGGAGAAACAAAGGAAAGAAATATAACAGTAAAAAAGTTTGAACAAGTACTAAAAAAAAATCAAAATTCATCTAACTATACACTAACTACCAATAAGTATTTGGACACCTATGCAAATGTCGATATCTGCGGTCCTGAGGTACATCACGGCCTCCGCCGGTATTTATCGTGTAGGAAACAGCATCGGCTTTAGTCGCATGCAAGATGCCTCGCAGTTCGGAGCTCTCTGATTTCGAGAAAGGTATAATTATCGGGTATCACAAATGTGGCCGATCCTTAAGATCCTTAAGGGAAATTACTCGCGATCAATGGCCTATGTGGTTAAGAAGTGGAAGGTGAGCGGTCATTGTCGGAATGTGCCCCGAGTCGGTAGACCCAAGAAACTGGAAGTTAGAGACCGACGATTGCTGTCCAGAGAAATTCGGAAGAACCGCACCCAACCGATGGCCCTCATCCGCGAGGAGTTTCAACATTCATCCGGGAGTATTGTTTCATATAATACCATTCGTAAGGAAGCACATCTGCTTGGTTTTCATGGTCGTGCTGCTGCCCGTAAGCCTTGGATCACAAAGTCTAACCGCGCTGCTCGGTTAATGTGGTGCAAAGCACATCGAAATTGGACCGTAAATCAGTGGAAACAAAATCTTTGGAGTGACGAATCAAGGTTCACCCTATACCGTTCGGATGGCAGGGTATGGGTCTGGCGTCTACCTGTAGAACGTCTCCTGCCAGAATGCATTGTGCCAACAGTCAAGTTCGGCGGAGGTGGAATTATGGTCTGGGGGTGTTTCTCTTGGTATGGGCAGGGACCCTTGGTCCCCATTCATGGTAAGCTCAACTCTGATGCCTACTGCACTATTTTGGATAACAATGTGCTTCCTACGTTGTAGCAGTTTTACGGGTTGGACTCCTGTTATTTTCAATACGACAATGCCAGTTGTCATGTTTCGACGTTAACCAAAGCTTGGTATGGTGCCAATGGAGTTCATCGAATAGACTGGCCTGCTCAGAGCCCAGACCTGAACCCTATCGAGAACCTCTATGACAAGTTGCATCGCCGAATTCAGGGGTGCACTCCCCGTGCAAAATCGGTGAAGGAACTTCTATGCCTTCTCCAAGCTGAGTGGAAGAAAGTACCACTAGCTGTCATACAAAGACTTGTGGAAAGTATGCCCCGGCGGGTTCAGGCTGTAATTGCCTCTAGTGGAGGCTCTACCAACTATTGATTTTGAATAAAGTTAGTTTTTCTTTTCTATCACAGGTGTCCAAATACTTATTGGTAGTCAGTGTAGAACGTCAACAAAAGTGTTAGCAACAATTAATGTTTTTGAAAACAATTACTGAAATATACTCAACTATCTAAATTTTTGACAATTTTATGAGATGTATTTTGGAGCTAAATAATATTTCATATTTTCTTGCTTGTCAAAAAATGCTAGCTTAATTGCACCATTAGTGTAACAAGGTCATAACTCAGAGGGAAAAAAGTAAAACGACAAACTCAGAATTTAATTTAATTTTCGTGCTTTTCTTCGTGTGTTAAATTTATATTTTTATTCACGTTATTCATAAATTATTTCAGATAATTCAAACAATAATCGGACTGAATTATAAGATAATTCCATAATTATTGCACACAATTGCACATATAATTAAAAAAAATAATACCCTCACGCATTATAACAATCTAAAGGTTATTTAACCTCAAAAATATGTAAATTAAAGCGAAAACTACAGTTTAAACTTTTTATTAATGTTTTCAGTTCCTCTCTGGAGAAAGTAGTCGATTTTGAGTTGCGTCCTTCTTGAACTAGAAGTGTGAAATATCGGACGTATCATCAACAAAATAAGCAAATAAAAGCAGTTAATTGAAATATTGATTTTAAAACGTTTACATATAATATCGACTTTCGTAAAGATCTCTTAGTAGCTGACAGATCATCCATAAGTTCGCCATGCGGCCGTGCATAGTAGTCATAAATAGGTAGTGGTGGGAAAAACAAAAATATTATGGCCTCCGGTCTCCACGTTAGAATATTGATTCTGGCTCAAGTCGGGAAGTCAAATGCGATAGAAAAAAGTACGATTTTTAGTACTAATTCTACGTTGCATGGAATTTTCTACTGACCTCAAATACCGAGTAATTAACTCACGTTTGCTCGTATAATCTCTAAGACGTTTTTCTCGTGCAATATTTAATTTTCTGCAGACGACGATTCTATGTTAACTAGTGAAATCCCGTTACAGCGATTTTCAAGGAACTGAAAATTTTGTTCGTTGAAACGGGAATTTCGTTGTAATGGAATCTAAGCAACGTAATCGAACTTAAATCAAAACTGAAAATTTATTTCGTTTTGACGGATATTTCGTTGTATTGGTATACGTTACATCGAGATTTCACTATATTACAATAAATAATGATGCAGAAGACATCATGGAAACTTATTTACATCAAAAAAGAAAAGAAGGAGAAGAAAATGAAGAAAGAAATAGTTGATCATCGATTGTCAGCCTGTCGAAAGTCAGACTGTTGTTATAGCCTTTACCACCATTTACTATGCCAGAGAGTTTAAAATGGATAGGGCAAAATATATTGATGTGTTTCAGCGATTTATTTATTTATTTTCTCCTTCATTCTACGTTAAATCATGGCTCCACTAAATTTCGCTAACGCTTATAGGCTGGAACAATCACTGAAACTCATGGCAACAAAGAGGGCGCTACAGGGAACCCCTGTTTCCATTACATTTCCATTGATTGGCGGATGCAGGTGTCCCGTTCAGTGCCTCTTACGGTCAAAATGGGCGACGTCCAATCAAAAATAAACAAATTTTGAAACGTTGACATTGATTGGTGGATGCATGAGCGGATCATAGTTGCATCGGTTTAACACAGAAAACTCATAAATTGTCAAGACCCGTTAGCGTCAGCGCCATCTAGTGGGGCCATGGTTAAATACATTATTGTTAAATTTCTTGGTTGAAATAAATTGAATTGGAACGAGTTTATGTATTACTACGTTTGCACCAGTACCATTAACGTATCTGAAGCAATATATTCATCGAATGGGGGATAGATCGTGGGATTTTAGGTCCCTTTATCTTGTCTTATTTTTAAATTTACAGTTAAGTCAATTTAAAGTTTAGAAACTTTTAAATTGTATCATCACGGTCACAAGTTAAGCTTGCGCCATCTAGTGAACTGCTTCAAAAGTTTTATTTGTTATTAAAATTATTTATCATTTGAGATAATTTAGTATTTAAATTTAAAATTTAAATGATTTCGAGATATGATGCAACACATTTAGTACAAAATTCAAGTTCTCTGATTGGGAGAATGCAATGCAACAGGGGAGCGCTCTCATTGGCTGTCCGCAAAGCCATTGCGAACGTATCAAATTATTGCATCTTGCAGTTTTGTCAAACTGTTTTATCATCGCCATAAACACTGGATTTTGGGTAACCCCATAGCTTTTAAGATGAAACGGTTCAGTACTACTCTGCCGTGGGAAGTTAAAAAGCAGTATCTGCAAGTTTTTCAATTTTTATTTTTTTGCATTTTTGTTATTTATTTTACTTTAGCTTTACTGTACAGTCTTGCATACTTAGTTTACGATGAAAATAAATCACGAAAACAACGTCAAGTTACAATATTTTACTTCTGTTTGCGGCGGATCAGAACACGTTTCTTGAACTATTTCAAAAATTCACTTATATAAATGCTGTTATTTACCTTATCACGTCAAATACTGTACTTATGTATAAGTTAACACTTGTAACAAGTTCAATTGTTTTAAATATTGCAAGCGATGGTCAGTTTGTTTTGAAACTAAATCCGATAAACATTGAGTGCATCACTGAAAATAGTTATGTTTCCATATTTTGGGGAAATATTCCATGGTAGTTGTTAAAAAACCAATCACACATTATGCCGTCCCCCCAGTTTACAATTTCATAATCATGCACACTAATATTACCGGAAATAGTACTTAAATAAATCAATTCCTTCTCTTCAGTTTCAGAATGCATTCAAAAACCTTCCACATTTCGCTTGAAAATATTTTGAAAAGCTTCTGAACTTACTGGAAAGAATCATTTACCCTCAATGCACTTGTTTGAAGCCATATACCCATTTTAATATCAGTTAGCTAAGATTTTGCTTTTGAGTAATAATGAAAGCTTTTGAAGACTCAGTTTCTTCCGCTTGCAAAAGTTTTATTAACGCCGTTCTCATTGTTGAAGGGAACAACATTTTACGCCCACTTAGTTGAAAGAGAGTTTTAGAATTTTAATACTCTAGTTATTATCTTCCGCTATGGCGGTAGGTAGCATACGCTTAAAAAGTTGATTAAGTCCGTAAGGCACTTTAATGTAAGTGAGAATCATATAACTTTCACTGATAGATGCCTGTTAAGGAGTTATCTTTAACGATAATATACTTTTATGAACACGTATGCATAGAGTTCAATTGAGGCAGAGTGCGTAAAAACGAAGGATATATATATATATATATATATAGTCACACCTTCCTCTCTCAATTACCTCAAGTTCTAAATAAACGCAAAGAGATAAAATAACGATACTAAAAATTTATGACTGAAGTAAAAAGAAAACAATTGACTTATATGTATTATGAAAACAATGTCAACTGCATACTCTATAACTGTTAAGTCATCATGTTTCAGTAAATTCCAAGCCCTGTTTTATACATACATACATATATATATATATATATATATATATATATATATATATATATATATATATATATATATGTGTGTGCGTGTTTGTGTGTGTGTGTGTGTGTGTGTGTGTGTGTGTGTGTAGATGAGCAAAAATAGGAGACACAGTCCAGATAAAAGAATCAAGACAGAGTTTGTTTTTCAAAATAAAATCATTAAAAGTAAGAAACACTAAGGAGCACACTTTTAATCCGATAATATTAAAAACAAAATTCTTTAATCCTAAATATTCTTTTATTAATTTTTTATCATTTGCAAAAAAAACCCTTATTAAAACAAAAATGATTGAAACCACAGTAATTTTTGCTTTTACTTCGTGGGGGTAACTGGGACTGGTTGTCGACTTTTTGATCAAATCTACATAAAAATAACTTTGCATAGTTTATTGATTTAAGTAAACATGTGATTGAAAATAGCGAGTCTCGACTGCAGATGTTGGCAATTTAACTCCATTAAAACCGCATACAATGACACTAAATACAATAAAATTAAGAAAAAAAAAAAAGTAGAGACTTTGCTTTCGCAAAAAAATGAGGGTTAGAAAGTTTATCTACTAATTTAAACTTTCGATAAGAAGGTCAAAAGTGTCGCACATTTTATTTGTTTTTCTTCATGTTTCTTCATTTAAATATTTATTATTTGAATTGAAGAAAAAAAAAACACAGACAGCTAAACTTCAATAAAGATGGATAAGAGTTTCCCGCGGACTAGTGACAGTCTACTGGATTAGTGGATCAGAATCCCTGTCCGACAAGTTCAAAATTTGCATCAGAAAAGGTTAGAAAATAGAAGAAATTTCTTTAAGAGATCGATGAATAAATTATGATGTTCTTCTGTGTTCTCTGCACTTATAAGCGAGATTAAAACGTTAACATCTTGTGTAGGGGAAACTTAACTTGCAGAACTGCTTAAGCTGATATCATTTTTATAGTCTAGGTTATTTGATTAATATTATCACACGAAGAAAGGATCCCTCTCTGATAAGAATGATGCAACTCTTTCCTCTGTTATTTATAAATCTAAAAGCAAATTGTGTGGTTAAAGGTAACTGAATAAATAATGATGGACGATAAATACTGTTATCCTTTGTATTTGAATAACTTATGATGGTAAATAAGTGTGAATGAATACCGATGCTAAAGATTTTTTAAATAAAAAATGAGAATCTGTATTTATATTTTATATTTTAAATGAAAAATGCATCTTAACTGAATGAAATATAGAACTTGTGGAGTCATTATAATTAAATTTGGAAACTGTACGGTTATCCTTTTCGTTCTGTTTTTTTTCAATCCTTCATATAAAAGCATTGAAAGGCTAATAATAATTTCCAGAAAAATATTTCCTTTAGATATTTGAATAAATAATTATGTTGAATGCACTTGAATGCATAAGGATGTCTCACATTTATAATTGTTTTTTTTGATGCAAAATCCGCGAGTTCTTGTCCGGATTTATAATTTATTTTTGAGCACTGTTAGAGAAAAGCTAAATCTATAGTGAGAGCTAAATATCAGCTGTAATCGGTTAGGATTGTTTGGTTGCTTTTGAAAAATAATGTTAAATACTTAATGATGACTTAGCAAATATCAGAAGGTAATGTGTTCGAATCAACAACGATATTTGATAATGAACCGCTGCATAATTTTTGATCAAAAATTGAAATGCTTTTAATTAAAAGAACTAAAGTAGAATGCCTGAAAATCGACCACACAATTTTTGGTTTCATTTACATGACCACAAATGGCTTTCGAACTTTGAATAAAAGGCAGAAAAAGTTGATGCAGTTAGGGTTAGAATATGTGTTAAAAAATGAATACCTCGCTCGTTAAATAAATAACAGAAACAACTATGGATGAAAAAAGAAATATTATATGAATTTAAATGGTTTAAAATGCCATTTTGTGATGATTATACTATATATTAAGTACTATATTTCACTGTGTTGTTATCCATTGTGATTACTTTGTCACACAAAAATACAAAAATATCCCATCATGATGTTTCCATTAAAAATGTTCCTCGACGTCCATCTGTGATGTCGCATTGTCGTCCCTGCAGAATGCCTTCAGAGAATACTTTAAAATTCTTTGAAAAGTCTTCAGAATTTAAAAAAAAAGTTTTTATCTCGGTAAAATAACACCTTTTCTGAATTAGTTTCAGAAATTCATGCGTTTTCCATCAGTATGGAAACTTAGTGCAGGTATTAGTAAATGGAGGGAGCGATTCCAATTAGCGGCTTAGCAAAAGCTGAGGCAAAGACCCCCAAGTCACGTGACTCAGAAACGATGAATGGTTAGCACGTTTTGCGTGAAACTAGCGAAAGAAACATGATTTCTTCCAATGCTTTGCTTTAAAAGTTATCACGTGACTTGGGGTCTTTGCCTCCCGAATGAAAGTCTTCACTCCTTCCATTTTATCTCTTCTCAATGTATTGGAGCCATATATCAGACTTTCTATCTGAAAAAAATATATGTAAAAAGTCAATTTTAGAAAAACTTCGGATAGGTCCTTTTTAAAAATTGCGAGTTATTTTGTGGAATTATTAAAATAAATATGGATTGAAAATTGTCATGAGAAACTCTGAAGAACCATTACAGCGCTGAGAACGCTGCAAGAGAAACGATTTAGACGGGAAAGTTATTTTAGCTTATACTAAAGTATTTAATTGTCATAAATTATACATTATCCGGATAGCTCTTCCCAGGAGTTTGAAATATTGGGCAGTGACCATTAATTTTGGGATTTAAATGTGATAAGCTTTCTTTGAAGTTGAGTGGATTCGCAATCACAATGTGGAAGAAGGGTTTCAAGTTTCCTCTATCGCAGTAATTTCTCGGAAAATTTTAATCTGTTTCAGGAGATTAATTACTCAGGCACAATTAATTAAGATTTTTGAGTAGTATTGAATTAGATTCTGGAAAGATTAGGAACGACCGAAATTTGGGAATTATTAATGGATTCCTTATTACTAAAATTTCTGAGTTTTACAACGAAGAGGGATCATTTGACCAGCATTTGATTCGATTTTGACTTATTCATCTTTCCATGTGAAAGTGTTTTCCGGCTGTGATTTTGTTTTTTCATTTAAATCCATTTTGGAAATACATGTTAAAAATTAATTCTGGCAATTTCCCATTTCATGACATACAATTTCGATACTTTACCATTTTTAAAAATTCGGCACCATTGCCCTTTCGATTTCTGAAACTGAACACAGTCTGTGTTTAGGTGTCAATTTCGCTGTTATTAGGTTCAGGAAAAAATCTTTCTTTTTAATAAAATTATATTTTCACATGGTTTAAAAAGTACTTTTTTTGCTTCTTTTTTTTTACTAGCTAATATGTGCTATTTCCGTACAACTTGCAAAAGTTATTTATTATTCCATCTTAAATCACCAGAAACTTAATCATTGCAGATATGAACCAAAGAATTTTTAAAATTGACTTTTTTTTTATCAGTTTTTAATAAAACTAAGCATTTTTTTAAAGCAATTCCAGCAAATCTTAATTTTGGACAAGCTGGTTTTGAAATCAACACACGTAAGTTAAATTAAAATGTATAGTTATTTAAAAATACACTATTATTAATATATTTTTGACTATTAATTAAATAATTCGAAACAACATATTCTTATGTAGTTATAAGGAAAATAACAATTTAATAAAAGTCATACCAAAAATTAAAATTTTACTCATTTCCTAGCGTTTCGCGTTCCTCTTCCTTCCTCCTTTCCCTCTTTCGCTGCATTTAGTTCCTATAGCATCTATTAAAAGAAATATGTACGGTTAAATCAAGTAGAGAAACAAAATGCCAATTTTTCAACTTTAGAATTGAGAGAAGAAATTTTTTGCATTCTGTTCAAGACTGCTCTCTGAGATTAACTGGGTATGAAAAACTTGACTTTATTACTGTTTGTAAGCGATTGAAATCATGTTTCCTTTTTTCCCTGAAACAAAGATGCAAATGGAAAAACCCCAATTAAGTAGATATGTGTAGATAATAATACAATAGGCAATCAGTTTAGAAGCTTAAGTAGCTCTATGCAAACAATACTTAATTAGTAGTCCGTAGGTATTATGCAATCAGCCGAATCTCTGTTCAAACGAGCTGATGTGTGCATCCCATAACTTCCTTTTACTCCAATTTTAATGTCATTTTCCCATTATTGGCAATTTTAATGTGATTCAATAGTTTACTCTCTAAATATCACCACCAGTGGCCAAATTAAAACCAGATTTAAAAAAAAAAAAGGATCACCAAATTTGTCGCCAACTTGGCGACAAAACTTGGTGACCAAAAGACTGGCGATATATCGCCAAGTGTCCGCCAAATTATAACACCACTTGAGTATACATCGAAATTAACAATGATTTCCCCCCAAAAAGGGGCAAAAGACCCCTTTAGAAACACCGGAATAAAACCAAAAGGAGAGGTGCACAACTACACCCCCTAGGAGTCTACGTACCAAATTTCAATTTTCTAGGAGATACCGTTCTTGAGTTATGCGACATATATCCGCACATACATACATTCGTACACACGGACGTCACGAGAAAAGTCGTTTTAATTAACTCAGGGAATGTCAAAATGGATACTTCGGTTTTTTATACGTTCTTAGGCACTTATCCGCTTGTGGTCGGGTTGAAAAAAAAACCTCAACCATAACTCGGGGGTGAGCAAAATGGAAATTAAGGCCAAATTTTGAGTGAAATTTTTTTCGCGAATACAATACTTCCTTTTTGGTAAAAGGAAGTAAAAAGGAATAAAAATGAAAATGAGGAAAAAAGCAGCTTAAGGGCCGCATCCCCTATCCTCTCCCTCTCCACATCTGTTTTGACCCCCCACTTTTTTGGTGCACCAGCCATCTCTGCTCCTCAGGATTGGATGCTCGACCCCAAGATTTAGAGGGGTGAGACAGGGTGGAATGGCTTCCCCTGGATGTCTTGCATCCATCGGTACCATTATTAACCTGATAGACATTGCCAGTCCCGAGGAAATAGTGTTACAGGCACAAACAAGGACACTCACAGATTTTAATAGCATAGATGAGCAAAACAAAAAACAAAACTACTTTGATTGCTCAAAAAATAAATAAATAAATAAATAAAAATAAAAATAAATAAATAAAAATAAAATCCCGCCCCATAAGGACATGCTGACAGTTCCCGCTCCAATAACAATTAACGTCTACAACATAAATTCCAATTAATTTTATTTATTTGCCTTATAATATTTATCTGACTTGCAAACAAGCGAGATTGAAGCAAATATCTTATCCCATTACATTTTGTATATTTTTAATGCAAGCTAATATCATTTTAATAAAATTATCTGAAGTAAAAAAAGTGAATGTGATTTTCAAAATATGTTTTAAGATCACATTCAGAATGTTTGTTGATCAGATTTAAGACAGTTTTTAAGAACTTCGGTAAAGAATACGGAAAAAATCTGTTGTGAAGCCTCTCTCTACGCATGTATTTACTTCATCCTTCATATGCATATGGAGATAAACATTACAATATCATCAATAAAATAGATAAACATACTCAAAATTTATCCAAAATTTGAAATTTCTTCGGGGGAAAAACAGAGGGAGAAGGGAGAGTCGTTAAAGTAAATGTTTCTTTTAAAAACAGTAAAAATAATTCATTAAATAATCAAGTTTTAAGTATCAATTCGCATAAATGATTAATTTGAATTAAAATGGATTCAAAGTTAACTTTATATTTTTTATTCCAGTGCAGAAATGATGATTAAAGTTGACTTTTCAAAATTGTGCATCTGCTAAAATATTTGTCTTGCAGAGAAAATGTTGGCGTTAAACATACTTTCGAAAATAATTCTTGGAACTTCTAAAATTTATGGAAGTCAATGTTTACTCTAGAGCTTTCTAGAAAGTGTTTTAACAGTTCTAATAACAGTTATGGAGCGTTTATGAGCAGAATATAATACAACATTAAATTTTCATGATTGGTTATGGTGCACAAAATGCAGCAATACATACACACATAAATAAATGCAATATATAAATATTATATGTGTTTGGAGAGGGTCGTGAGAATGATCACCCTAAGGAAAATGATTTCTTTTGACCCGTATAAAAAATTAAAAATCCTATATAAATTGCACTAGATGGCAAATATAATGTTAGACATCCATAAGAAAATATATTTCAGCATATTTCTTTTAATAAATAATTTTAAGAAATTTAAAAGAAAATAATTTCAAAGTGACCATTTTAGGCTCATAGGTAGAGGAAAATATCCTCAGTATTTACGACTACTATACCCAATGTAGGACAATGGATGAAAATCTAATTTTAATATAGCGAACATAACTGCAGTATTAATGTTAATTATTAATCCTCATATAAATAATAGACGATCATCGAGTAACTTGCGTGCTTCAACAATGAAACTCGCACCGCGGCATGATAATTTGATAAGTTTTGGTAATGTTTAACATGCAGGGAAAAGTTTTATTGTGACAAGGCTGAACTCGAGCCGGTAGCTTAACAGTTTTACTGGTAAGACTGTGTCATTTCAGGGAATGAAGAAACGAAAACAATTCGCAACTCCAACGAACTATAGGGGGCACTGCAGTCACTGTCTAATGGCCGACTTAAAAACTAAAACAAACGCATGTGGTAACGAAGAAAATGCTAAGTGTTGTGATTTTTGTTCGTATGTATGATATTTTTCGCTTTATTCTTTTTAAATTAATTTTCAAAGTCTTGTAAATATTCTGGCCCACGTAGAAAGAAATGAGAATTCAAGAAGCATTACTAAACGTCAAAGATTAATGCAAACTACGTAGTTCGTAGTTCTAAGCAGCTATTTCCACGATGTTGAATTCGACATTTATCAATTCTTGATAAAACTAAATAATAATTGTGGCCTGACAAGAATAACAATTAATGCTAGAAAATTCAATATGACATTACAAATTGTTATCGAAAGAAGATGATACTTTTTTGCCTTGCTTGGCTAGCGCTTAATTGTTTTCCATTTGTAGCTGAGTTATTTCTCTCGAATTCCCGAATCGGTTAATTTAAAAGTTTTCTGTTTCGATTTTTCTAATTTCTGAGTTACGATTTAATTGTGTCATGTTATGCAAATCATCAACAAAATTCTCACGGATATATGGTGGTAGTTTTCTTTTCAGTTGATTGACCATTATTTCTTTTCACTTATCGAATTCTGTAATCTTACTACCATTTTATTCCACTCATGATAAAAATTAAAAATGGTTTAACTAAAAACGCGAAATCTCGCCAAGGCTACTTTGCTCGCACTATACTAAAACTATAACCCTTAACAAATTTGGTGAAACCTTTCAGCTGAGAATAAAAGGAATAAAGTAAATTCTCGGTTATTCATTTTGTTCTACGATAATATATTCAAGAAAATATTTTGCATACTGTCCATTCCAACTAAATGCTGCTGTAAAATATGGTAAGTTTAATTAATTTAAGATTAAAAAAAAACCCATATTCTTACAAATTCATACAAAACAATAAAATTTTTTACCTTGTATAACGTTATCCAAGTTTGTTAATCCAGAATTTTCGCTTTCACCAATTATTAAGGAAATAATGAAAACTAACATTATTTTGAGAAGCTCGAGAATACTACTAAGGGACGAATTAATTTCTGTAGCTGAAAGCAAACTAAGACACATCGATTGCGTTAATAAATACTCAGAACAAACTGCCTGTGTTTACGTCAACAGACACACGTGGAACGCAACGTGGCAATGTTTTAGTTTCATCGGCAGTTTTGTAAATCACCGCAAGGTAGCGTATTCGAGCGCTGGAGTTCCGAATTAACGCTATCTACTGGAGTTTAGGGTTAATCCACTGGTGTTAGGGTTAAAATTTCAACCATCAAAATATCACCAAACAGGCAATGGCTTCGTTCAAATTTAGAAACAGTTTTCACCCGTTATACCTTGACGGGAGACTTTCTAGTAAGGTAATAATTCTCAATAATCAATGACATATTAAACACTACCTATCCCGGTAGCAATTTTTTTTTCCAGCAGTCGGCTATACAGAATAAAAGTCAAAAAAGTCTTCAGGGTAAACATACATTAAATTAATCGTTAAATGGGCACCGAAAAATGCTTAAGAATAGGACGTTAATACAAGTACGTGCGAGCGCACAACCTGTGGATTATATCCCTGAGAGTATGATATAGAGCTTCATTATCTAAAAATTAACATTTTTTTTTCCTTAAAACATTTTAGGGTTTTCTTCTCCAAATAAGAAATAGTCTGTAGACGTTCTGAAGAATCTGCGTCGCAGCGTCGCGCAGTTTCTGCTACCGGGCTGTTCCTACTGTCTGACCACGGATTGTATGGAAAGAGAAAAATCCGTTTTACAGCCGGAAATGGACGAATCTATTATTTTTTTTACCGATGTCAACTTTTGCAGAAGCAGAGTCTCATTCAAATGAGCGGAATACGCGCATCAAATTTTTACTTTTCCCCCTCATTCAGATAGATTCATCTCCTCTGGACATTTGAAAATTCCACGCAATCCGTGGTTGGACAGTAGCTTACTACAAAACTACTGATTGATACTGACTACTTGACTGATATTAAATTTTGTCATACATCTCATAGAATCATAAGAATGGCATGGAATGCAGAGACATACCTGGCTGAAACTTTATTCAGAATGTTTGCAAAAATCAATTGCAAACTCGTCTATGGCCATTCTGCCAGCAACGAAGACATTATATAAATGCAGCGATACAAAACAGTCCTTCGGTTGACGTCTTATCAGATTGCTTCAAAATGTTTAGTAACATTCGCAGTTTTTAAAGAATGATACAAGTTTATACTTTTCAATTTTTTATTCAGACAAAAGTTTTTATCGATTTTCGTATCGATGAAAAAGAGCTCTGTTCCATAGAATTACACCCCTTTGAGTGCTCTGCAGTTAATCTTAAAAGCTCTCATCCAATAGTCACAGCAGGACAGAAAAGAGCCATTTTACTCTTTTGTGCTCTGATTACAGGAAGTAATTACCGTCTTCAAAAGAGAAATCAAACAATAAAAAGAGTGACTAAGAGAGGAAAGAAAAAGGGAATTTCTTCGTATAATGTAATGTGATAAATATGCTTCCAAGTACTAACAGTGATACACGTGTTATAAATGTCAAGATACATTTATTTTTAACATACAATTTTCCATGATGATGCGAAGCTTGATTTTCAATTAATTTAAGTAGTTTCGAAAGAAAGTCAGATTTAGAAGTCCTATTAGTCAAATATGTCTTCTTTTACCAGCAGACACACGGTACGCTTCCATTCTACTCGAGCTTATTAACACTTGTTTGTCCAACTAGGTGTACATTTTGTTTCATGGTCTAAATTTGATCAGCATAATTATAGTGTATGGAGTTATTCGGCGCATTTTAAAGTAAAATTTTCATCCATACTAATGATATGAACAAATATACGCATAATGTGTACTCTAGATTGACTATGCACACAGAGAATCGGAGATGACGCCTTAAACGGTGGTTGATACGTTAGTCAATGGAGTTCTTTATTCTATCTGCAATTTTATTATTAGGGATAGTATGCCGATAGCCTAAAACACCCTTAAAAATATTTTAAAAAACAATAATAAAATAATAATAACGCAATTTAAATTTTTGAGAAAATGTTCTGTCTCAACTTAAAAAAATACACGTATGAATTATAATTTGTATTTATAAATATACTAAAACATATATACTTATGTTATTTATAAATTTAATAAAAAATAAAGTAGCAATTAAAATTACGATGTGTGTAGTTTGTGAATAACATAAAAGACAACTAAATCCATAGCATTAGAGACAAAAAGAATCGATTAATCTTTACTTACAATCTTCAAGAAATCAAAACGGCATTGTTACCAATATTTTTTTTGAGCAATCATGATTGCTTATTGTTCTCATTTGACTGTTTTGATGTTCCTATGATTTTATTTTCCCACCGTCTCCCTCTGCAGCACCACCGTCGACCGGCTTCACGATGCTGCTCCTCTAGTGAAAACCGTCTCCAGGTTACGTCCATATCCAACATATACAAGCATACATACACACACACTCACGCCTGCACACAGATACAAATACACACACATACACACACACTCATGCCTGACACAGACACAAACACCCACGCATACATACACACACTTACATACACACACACACTCATGCCTGACACAGACACAAACACCCACGCATACATACACATACCTATACACACACATACCCACACACTCATGCCTCGACACAAACACACATGCCTACATAAAAACACGCACACACACACACTCGTGATTGCGAAAAATATAATTTGAATTCAAACTGCCATAATTCAAATTAATTTATCTTTTTTACTTTTGAGTTCATTTTGCTACAAAAGCGTGTTTTTTTAGTTTTTTTTTATCATCTTGAAAATGCAAGAATGCCTTTCTCCAAAAGAAAATTCTTAAAACTTGAGTAACTTCATACAAAATCAATATTTGTAACAAGAGTATGTTCAAAACAACAAGATTCAATAACGGAAATGTGACTCTTTCTATTTCTTTCGATTAAAACTTTTATTTTTCTTTAATTAAAATACCTGAAATAGTCATCACCGTATAAAACCCAACATTATTTTTGAAGGATGCAAAATATTTTTTAAATGAAAAATATCTCTCAAAACTCATAAGAAATGAATTTCAAAAAATGTACCAAAATAATTTTATTAAAAAATATCTAAAAGAGAATTAAAAATATTTGAAAAATGAAAAAGGACCAGAAAAAAAGGTTATATATAAACACAAGTTATACCTATAAAAATATACAAAAATAAAAATAAATAGACATCATAGGCCTGCCTATAGCTAAAAATGTAATTTTTTCCTCCCCCCTCACTTATTACCTTCAATTTTTTTCCCAAAAATGTCTGCGCTTTGTAAAATTTCATTTGGTATGTTGTTAAATTAACTACACTAGTCAAAAAATAACTTTTTGTCTGCATTCTGGTCTTAAATAGTCAATTTCTACTAATTTTGGTTCGAGGAAAACGAATATGGTAGTTGATTTTTAAAATTAGCTCTTGTTTTCAAGATACACAAAAGCCCACTGGAGAAAGATGCACAGCAACCACAAATTAATTTAAAGGTAATGTTAAAAAGGAAAAAAAATCCTGTGCAATAAATATTATTAAATAGGTTCTGCTTTATTAAATAATGTTTATTTTATGGAACGCATTGGTTGCTTTTGGCTTATTGCTGTAAACGCTTCATTTTCGATTGTTTTTTGTACGTCAAAGAAGGACCATCTCTTGTGATAGTTCAGCAGCAATTGATGAGCATTAACTCAGCCCAATGACCCTGACATTTGCGTCCATTGCAAAGATATCTTGGTGAAACCTTTTCTAGTGCTCACTGTTCATAACTTTAATTTTTAAACAAAATATCCTTGAAGAAGTGAACAAAATAGAGTTTCAGAGTCACATCATTCATCGATGGTCACAAAACTTCCCGCGGGGATTGTTTGACCAACTGTTTTTCAGTTATCGTCTTTTCTGCTGCTTAGAAATACTTGTAATATAGGCTTCCAAGGTGGTTTTTTCTCCCCTTACAATTTTTTTTTCCTCCAAAAACAGATTTTCATAATTGCGCGTATTTGAAGGGGCTGTTAAAAATACTATCCTTAACCTTAGCTTCAATATATCTGGGAAATTTACCTCTAAGGTATTGGAAAATCGTCTTTGTTCACGGCTTTCACGAAGAATTCATTCTGCTGGGAATAATCTTTTTTTATTCCCAGAAGAATGAGCATGGGTGGAAGCAGAAATAGGTGGATCTACTTAGAACTCCAAATTTTGGCTGATTTTGGGCATTTCTCTTCCCAGAATTTAAATTTCTTGTAGTCGATTTCGGTTTTCATGTAGTGAAATTTTCTATCCCTACCTAAGGTCCGAATTTAGAGGACAGTCAGTCTCATGGGGGAGGTTTCTATCTGAAAAGAAAAAAGAGCATTAATGAGAATTCACTATCCTATAGTTGGCCCTGTATCTTGCAAACTAGAGCTCAACTTTTTATGGTGATTTTCGTGTTTAGCGAGGCAAAATACTTCGGAAACAGCTATTTTTGAGTCGGATGCACTTTTGATGTTGACTAGAGTTATTTACTCACGAAAAAGCAAGGCATGATTATTGGCATTATAGCTTCATTTTATAGCTGTTGGCAATACCAATTCAATTTTACAGAAATTATATTATCTTGGAATAGTCTATATGAAGTTGAACTACACAAAAAATTTCTTCCCTAATAACTAGTGTAAAACATGACATTGGAATAAGGGCATTCTCTGTTGGATTTCAAGAATTTGTTGTCTTTTGTTTTTACTTCATCTTCTAGTCCAGTATTTTCTTTTGTAGTTGAATAGTCTGTTAAATTTGTTTTTTGCAAAATAATACTGACTTTATTAAGACATCGTCATTGTGCTATTGGGTTGTTTCCGAAATTTTAAAAGTATTTTTTCCTGAAAGAACATGCTTAAAAATATAGGATTTAACCATTTTTTAAATGATTTGACTAAGTTTAATATTTTTAAACAATCATTTTAATTGGTACGCGCAGATTAAAATTCATTTTTTACCTTTCTGCACATGACATCACAAGTGATGAAATGCCCTTCACTGATACCATTAGCGCACAGCGCAAATTATCATGTCCTGGCACGGTTGACAGCGTAAGCATTTAGCGCGCCAAAGTACATCACTTGTGACGTCATAAAAACCACGCCTTGTTTCCAAAATCGGACTTTAAAAAAAATTAAATAAAAATGATATAAGTTATAATGATGTAAATTATAATAATATAAATTATATAAAAACTGTTGGGAAATTACGAGTTTTTTTTTCTGGCTTCATGTTTTTTTTTGCTTATTCTATCAAGTTCAGTGGCGAAAATTAGTACAAACCCATTAAGCAATGGTATTTGCTACAAACAACCCCATTCAACAATGGTAATTGTGTTATATTTCCTGTTTGTTTCCAATGTAGGATCATACAATTTAAACTGATTTGGAACTGATTTATCGATTATTATCGAATGCGATTGCGTGTGTGTTTCTAATATAAGTAGTTGCAGTACAAACCATTACATAAACATTGTAAATTCTGAAAAATGAACTTTTTTTACTTACTGCTTTTACATTTACTCTTTGTGGGGATCTTAAACAGATTACTTTGTATGTCTAAATCCATAGCTGCCGATAAAATATACCGAGTGGTCAGAAAGTGGGCGTCCTCCCTTTTATTTTCCAAATTATGTTAGTTGTGGCACGTTAGTCTGTAACCTTCTGAAATTAACCGGAATCTTCTTGAAGAATTCAGAGACCTTCTCAATAAAAACCTGCTACGTTTTTGGAATAAATCAACATATGCTTGTAGTAATAACCTTTCAGCATCCTGATTTAATAGGAAATCTCTAAAAGTAGTTTAGCAAATGTGGCCAAATCTAATGCAGAATTGCAAGCAAATATCCAATAGCTTCTTTGCCTGCAATTCTAGCAAAGCCACAGAGTCTCGAGCCTGCATTTAGCGTCAATTTGGGCTTCAGTCAATCTGGACTAGCCGTAATTAATTGAGATAAAGGCGAAACACTTAATAAAAGAGCTGAGTATATTTTGAAACTGGTAGGTAAACATATTTTGCATGATAATGACAAAGTCTACATTCGTGCAACTTGTATCAATTCAGGTAACTTTTTCACAACTATACTTGATTTTTATAGAAAACTGATTGAACCCGAGGAAATCCCGGAACGTTAACCAGAAATAATGTGTGACGTTTTGGAATTTGTTTACAGTGTACATCGGTAGAACACCATCCATGTCGAAATACAGCTGAATTCAGCGCCATGTTCTGGCAGATATTTTACGGTAAAACACCTCCAAATCTCCGAAAATCCGCAAAACATCTGCGAGATCAAGGCGTAGAATTCATCTGTGCTACGACGTGGATGGTATTCTACCGACGTTTATAACACTTCAAAACAACTTAACGAAGTCTTAAACGTCTTAAGACTTCAAAACAACTGTGCATAACATACATGCAATCATAACTGAAGTAATGTTGAAAGTAAAAGAGGGATACGCACACTTTCGACCATTCTGTACACTGTAAAAAAAATCTGTAAAATTTACGGAAAAAAATTGTCAGCCAGGACGCCAGTTTTCTTCCGTTTATTTTACAGAAATCTTCCGTATTTTTAATTATTTATTCAAGCTGATTTATTATTTTATGAAGATTAAAAAATGAAACTATACTTTTATAAATACATTTCAATATTTACTATACTACTACGAAATACATGTATACAAAGGTAAATTTCCGAATATGCGTCTGTAACAGATGACAAAAAAACATAATAATAAAATATTGATTAGGATGCAATGAAATGGAAGTTGCAAACGATTTAAGACTTACTCGCTTTAAATAAATATAAGATCAAAAAACTCGAGCACGGAGAACCAAAATCCAAACAGGCGGGCGAAATTTCGAAAAAAAAAAACAAAGTACGCGGTGAGGCGATGGTAAGAGTAAACGCTTATAACCGGTTACAGATTCAAAAAAACAGAGAAATCCTGTATTTTATTACGAACAGCTTTTTTCTGTAAAAAATACGGATTTATTCTTCAAAATTTACAGTTTTTTTTTACAGTGTACAGAATTTTGAAATCATTTTTTGTTTAACACCTAATAGAAATCATTTTTAGGAATAAAATTTCAGCTTTTTTTTTTTTTTTTTAAAGTCTTTTATCCATCATAACGACTAATATCATAAAAGCAACGCAATAAAACACATCGTTGCAGCTCTTAGAAGATTTTAGCAGCTTCATTCGAAAAAGAGGTACAGCTTGGGTTTACGACATTCGGTAATAAATTCCTTAAGGTATGGCGTGAAGTGTAACATTACGCTCTAAGTTATCATTAATAAAAGAATGATGTACTGGACTGCGAACAAACGATAAAAAGCACAGCACAGCCTGTTTTAGTTTCTACTTGTTAATGCATTTTAATGGATGCCAGTAAATGAATTCAAAATCCGAAACATTTCCAAAAAAAAAAAGTAAACTAATGAATTTAATCATTTTAAGGTCATATCTTACCTCTTGGTATTTGCTTTTCAGATATGATGATAACATTTTTTATTTCTTTTCAATGCTAGAAGAAAGGATGTAGCAACCAATTTAGCACTTAAACTATAGTTTCTATATACTTAGAGAACGTATTTAATCGTTATTTTATATTAACATAAAAGCCGAATAGCGATTACATTTGCGTAGTATCTCTACTTTGAAAAAACAAGAAGTTCTGTCTAGAACTAAACGAGCCTACTTTCCCGTATACCCATACTACTTTCTAGTACCTGACAAATTTTCTCAAAAATAGCTAAAAACGCAAATTATTTCAAACATATTTTTCAAATATTTTAAGCTGATTTCTAGGAATTAAATATTCCTCACTCATCTAAAAAATTAGATGCGTAAAAAAAGGGAACAAGTAAAATAGCAGCCTATTCAAATAAAACATACAAGCTTTTGAAGATCTATACGCTTAGAAAAATAGTAATACTTTTAATGACATTACTTCTTTAAATTTCAGGCTTGCTTTCTTCTTTTACCAGGATTGCATCCAAAAATGCTTCAAAAGTTTTTCACAATATCCCTTTTGTTCCTAACTCACAAAATATGACACGCGTTTTATAATAACAGACACTGTCGATTCCCAAGAAAAAATATTACCGCCCACACCTATACTCTATTTGAATTCTGAAATCTATTCTTTCCGAAACCCATTAAATTTACCTCCTGCCTGGCCGCCATTTTGCCAATGTCAAGGTTATAAAATGGCTTCGTTAGAGTGAAAATATTTTGTTAGTTTTGTTGTTCATTTTTGCTTTCACACAGCCAAAACGACATTTCGGATTTTTTTTTCTCTAATACTTTTGTAGGGATCCAGACAACACGGCCCGCAATAATTTTATCGATCATTTTATCCTGTAGTATAGTTTAGCTTAGATGTTGCGTGTTGTTAACGTTAAGTGACACACCCTTTGGGGGTTCTTCGTAGCATAGGAAATGGAAAAACTGTTGGGTAGAGCTTCCCGCCATTTTCTAGTTACGATTGCTACACACGTACGAATAGTTACTATCACGAACTATGAAAATATTCAAAGTTTTCTTTTTTAGAATCTTCTTCTAATTACAACGTTACTGCAGTGTGCATGGATAAAATACCAATGAATTCTATGGAAATATTTTGATGTTGCTCTCTGATTATTTTAAATTCATGATAATAATTATTTCGGTACGAATAAGGTACTTTACTACGTAGGTACTTATGCGTAGTTCACTGGTCTTAAAATGGTATATTTTTCTCTTTGGCGAAAACAGTGGGAAGTTTCAAAAACTTGAATAAAAAAAAAGTAATAATCATTAACTTAATGTCTGAATTTGATGAATTTCCTCGAAAAATTATTTCCAAGAATTTAGTCCACTTAGCTTATGAGTGTTTTCGCTTTACGTTAAAAGCGATCAATCGTGGTACAATATTAAAATTTCAGAATTTAGAGGGGAAAAAATCAAGCTTTAGTTATATGTACAATTGTCAGGGTTCGAAAATTTCATGATATTTTCGAAAATATTGAAAATATCCAATATTTTGATATATATCCGATATTTTCAATTAGCACAAACTAAAATAGTAAATGCATCCTCAAATCATTCTTTATTTTCTTATATTGTTATTACAATATTCAGACTTAAAATTGATATTTGTTTCATTATTTATATTTAACTAGCTGCGTGCCCGGCGTTGCACGGGCTACTTAAAAAATGAAACACACACAAATGTTGTTCTATTCTATGCTGTATGTAAAAGAAATTTAAACAATTTTCGGACGTGAACTATTTTTCTGAAATTCAATTTTTTTTTTATTTGTGTGTTTCAGACTATGGTTTAAAACAATTTTTCGTTCGCATGTTTTTAAATGGGCCAAAACATGACCATAATAGATGAGCATACTCAAAACTCATGATTTGCAAAACTCTCATTAAACAAACTCTCAACTAAGCATAACTTAGCAAAACTCTCAACTAAATGAACACACAACCGTGTAAGATAAATAAATACCTTTGTGCTGAACAGTAAAGTAAGACAAACAACGTTAGAAAAAACACAAATTTGCCAATAACAGCAGACACGTGTTTCGGCGTTACAGGGAACGCTTTTTTCAATGCAAAAAATAATGAGCTTAAGGATGAAAAGACATAGACTTAGTAGACTTAGTAAGCAAAAAATTTCAGGCTGCGAAAACTACCTGTGTCGCACGCTACCTGCGTGCGACACAGTGTGCAACACCCAACGTGCGCCGATCCCAAACTGACAAAATATGGCAACTGGTTGTTGATATGGTGAATTTTGATTACTATCATGTGTTTAGTGACACTCCCAAGGTTGAGACAAATCGATTGACGTAAGAATTACCAAAATTGGCCAAAGCATTTAGCCTGTAGAACGCCACATAGAAACGGACATACATACATAGACTGATAAGCACATTACTCTCCTTTGCGTCGCGCACGCGCAGTAAAAAAACCTATACAGTGGCGGCTATTCGGGGGAGAGGAGAGGGGTAAGGGGGCAACCCTCCTGCACTTTTTATGGCTCATTTGTTTATTTTATTTTTCAATTTCGGTACCAAAACTAGCAATTAGAAGAAAATGCAGAAATGTCAAAATTTTCAAAACATAACTATTTGTTTTACTTTGTATATCTGTTTATAAAACATTATTTAGCATAAGCAGTAACTTTTAGTTTACTTATTTATTGTTCAGCTATTAGTAAATCAATTGTTTAACTTAAAAACAAGCCATACTTGTTCGATGAAATTATTACCAAGTGTTTGTGACATCTCAAAGTACTTAGGGGTAAATAATGTAAGTCTAATTCATGTCTAAGTGTTTCTTCTGGGAAAGTCATTCTGTACAAAATTCATTAAAATCTTAATAAAAACGTGAGTTAAGCTGCTAGATTTATATCAATTACCACTTATCTGCTCTCAAAACCTGCCGTAGCAAAATTTTGTACTTTTCTCTCTCTCTCTCTCTCTCTTTTTTTCTTTCATTTTGTTGCTGCCGTTTGTTTGCCGTTGTTGTTTTTGTCGTTTGTTTGTTTTTTTGCCCCCCCCCCTTTCAGTCCCAATCGCCACCTCTGAACCTATACCATTATCTACGGTTTGGGAAAACCTAACCTGGCAGCTTTAAGAAGGCTATTCAGATCCTAATCACAGCATTACGACGTTTGTGTTTGCCCCTATTATATTTATTTAGAAATGAATAGTGCATTTAGTTCTCCGAATGTTTTTAACAGAAGAGATTACTTATCAATATTTCCTATTTTTACATTTGGTTATTAATGTCAATTTTGGTTTTATTAAGAATAAATCCATTCTCTGGGAAAAAACCACGGAGCAATCTAGAAAACCACCTTTAACAAACTGAATTAGGTAAAATTCACCGTCACTTTTTGATGAAATTTATTCTTTTTACTGAATTACATCTGCATATCAGAAACCCCATGTCCATTTATATGAAGAAAGCAATGACCATTTCGTATATAAAAAGACGAAAACGGAGTTGAGTCTTCTATGAGGGACATCATAATGAATGAATTGGAATACTGGCCGAAACATTTGAGAAACTAACAAACCAATGCCAGATACATGAAATACACCGCCAGCTCACTCAATTCCAGCCTAGGACTGCAGTTTCGTGCTTATTATCACTCATCAGCCCGGCTTAGGAAGTGACTGAGCTGGAGGTGGAAAACCTCTTAAGGAAACCAAGAGTGCCAAACAAACTGGTAACTAATATAGAGTTAGCACTGACCAGACGAGAAACCGAAGCAATGGTTCGGTTCAACTCGAAGGCAAGGCACGGTACGGTATATTCATATATTGAAGGGCAAGGCACGGTATATTCAGTAAATTTACTGAATATGTAATTTGTAATTTAGTAAATATGTAATTTACTGAATATACAATGACGAATAATTTTGACAAATATGCTTGAAAAGCAATTTTCAGTTGACTTCAAAATGAAATCAAATTTTAAGATCGCACAAAACGTTTCAATGCGTTGCAAAGTTTTAAAATTAAATTTATGTTAGTCTGAACTTTCTTTTTTTTCAACAAAAATTTTCAATGTTTTTTTTTATTACTAGGCCTTTATTTTGAAGTTTTACTAAAGCTTTCCTTTTTTTTTCATTTGATATCGCACACACTGAGATTTTGTATTTTCTCTGCAAACGAAAACCCAAGATACAACGCAGAAATATTGTCTTGCCTCTTACATCTAAGTTATCGTACATTTCCTAACACAATAAACAAGAATATCCAGTTAGAAAATTGGAAGGAAAATGCGATGGTTTTGCACTGGCTTTTTCCTAAAAGTAGAAAGTTTAAATATTGAACCATCCATCATTTGATATCGAAAATGTCATTTTAGCTATAAAGACAACATCTGGAATATCCGCTTGCTATTTTGTACTAAAGCTGGGTTTTTAAGAGAATTTTGTGCATGTCAATGATAGAAAGTTTTATTAACTTTTGGATATAGAGAAATTCCTTTAGTTTTTCATCGAATAGGACATCATCATTCAAAGAATATTTTCATCCATTAGTTTCGTGCATTCTGCTTCCGTATTTCTATTTTGTCTAAGAAGAGACTAATAATGACGCATTGTGCTTTTCTTTTCTTTTTTGAAAAATAGTTCTTTTTTTTCGGATGAATTTAATCTATACTATTATTATAAAGAGAGAGGGCGGATTTTTGTGTGTTTATATGTCCGAGGTAATCTCCGGAACCCCTGTGCCTATTTGAAAAATTCCTTCACTATATGAGAGGTGCTTTCTTACTGAGTGACAAAGGCTATAATTCGAAAAAATCCGATAAATAGTTCTTTTTTTATTCCAATTTAGGCCCAAATTTCGCATAAATTCCCAAATATGGAGTGAAGAATTACTTGCACATATTAATATTATACATCGATGAAAAGGGTAAAATTTGCCACGTTTTAAGCAATTTGTTTCAATGCTCTAACTTAATTACGGCGGGAGTAATTTGCGTTTTTAACTTGAACACTTTTAGGCTTAGTTGAAATTTAGGCACTACTTTCTTCATTAAATGTATCAATAAAAAGTGAAGGAATTGTCCCATAGTTTTCTTTTTGACACCATTGGAAAAAGCAACATTTTTTACTCCAGATCTCTCTCGACCTATGGTCGAAAAACTAAGCGCTTTTATCTTCAAGGAAAAAAAATACTAGCGTTTTTAAATCAAGTGCGAAAAATGTCATTTTGATTTAGGTTGTCAATCATTTTATTTTCGTGTTCCCACGGTTACGCTTTTTGAATCCATTATTTCTTTCCTTATTTTGCATTTAATTTCTTAAACTTATTTTATTTCGTGTTTCCATGGTTACGCTTTTAAAATCTATCTTTCGCATTTTAATTTTTTAAAAGTATTTTAATATCTGTCTTCATTGTTTGGAAGGGTAATTTTGCATGGTGTTTTTTTTCTTTTATTTAAGCCTGATTGTTGAATATATGTCACTTGACGCAATTTTTATTCTCAAGGTAGACCGGGCAAAACCGGGCAACGCAGCTCTTAATATGTAAAGATTTGAAAGCAACTGTTAATGTGATTTTATACTTTTTTTGTTTGTTTGACGAAACATTTATTATTGCTAAAGAAAAAACACCCGCTTCACTCGCAAAAGGGCTGGATTCCGGTAGCGTAGTGCTTGGTGCGTTAGGTGATGAGCAGTTCAGTCTAGGATTATTGTTTTAAAGCAACCGTAAATGTCATTCATTGTTTTGGCGCTTTATTTTGAATGAAAGGAAACTTTTGATTAGTTTTTATCCGAGTGAAATGTACGACATTTTCTTCTTTTTTTCTGACGATGATTTTTGAATGTTCCATGGGATATTTTTTTTCGTTAGACGGGTAGATTATAATAGCGTGGTTGCTGGGCGAGTTTGGCGACAAACAGTAGAGTTGCGGAATTATTTTTACATTTGAAAGATATTATTTGATGTCTCTTTTTGTTTATTTGGCGAAATATTTTAAATTGCAGTAAAAACCGCTTCACTCGCTAAATAGAGTTTTAGAGCAACTGTAAATCTAATTAAATGATTTGACAAAAAGTTTTAAATTCCAAAGAAACTTTAATAGTTTTTTTTTTTTTTGAAAAGGTGTGTACGCCTTTTATACAAAAAAAAAAAAAATGATCATTTCATATCAGAGGGGGAGGGAGGTCAATTTTTTAATTCAACGGACTTCCATTAAATTTTTAGCACGGGCATCGCTATGCGGGTACTGCTAGTAAATAATATTTTGGTGCCTCTCTTAAAAATTTTAGAAAGAAATTTTGCACAAATTCTACGTTTTAACTTTTGAGAAGGAATACACACTACAGCTTTTTTTAAATTAAAACAGACAAACTATAACAACACTAGAAAATTGCCCGTCAAGGTATGACGGGTGAAAATTGCTTCTACTTTAAACGAAACAATTGCCTGTTTAGGGATATTTTGACAGCTGAGATTTTAACCCTAACTCCAGCGGATTTACAGTAATGCATATCAAACATTACCGAAAAATATAATCAAATTATGATACTATGGCGCGAGTTTCATTGTTGGTGACTTCAGGAGCGTTACTCGATCAGTGAATTCGCTATTATATATATGAGGATTATTGTCGGAGCAAACCTAAGTTGACAGTGCCGTAATACTGTGATTAGGATCTGCGTAGCATCTTATCGCTGCCAGGTTTGGCTTTCCCCAACTTTAGTTATTATTCTGGAACCGCGCTTACTAAGAAAATAATAAGTAACACTTCTAGAGTCAGCATCGTATTAAAATTCTAGAAATTTACTAAGCTCAATACCGATAAAAGCTTTTTTTCTAGATTTTTTTAAAAACTAACAAGGGACTTATTAACATTTAAAAAAAAATCACCAACTTCAAACTTTTTAATGGAAAGCCTTATTTTTTTCTATCTTATAAATAAGTTTCCAAGCAACAATTTAGACGAAATAATGAGTGTTTTCTTATTTTTCCACCATTTAAACAAGAGATACTCACGTAAAAATTGCATGATAATTGAATGCGAGTTTATAAGTTAGTTTCGAAGTTAAAACTTTAAATTTAATGAAACTCTGTAAATAAAAAATAACCAAAGTTCTGTCAAAAACATATGACCGAAATGTATATTTCTAAAACATCTTGAGGGGACACTAGACATTCAAAAGGAAGAAATTTTTGTCAAATTTTTGGGCATTTTTGAAATTTTTATTTTTTGAATTTATTTGAATATGAGGACAATTTTGTGAGTTTTGTTTTATTTATTACAGTATAGAGAATGACTTAAAATAAGTCTCAGTTTTGTGAAATCAAATTAATTACGCAAGGGACTTTTCAAAGTTTTGTTAATTATCCTTAAGGTTATTTACATTTTTTTTAAATAATTGGTCTTCAAATTAAAATTTTTTAATGAAATTTGATAATTAAGCTTGTACCAGTGTTTAAAGTATATGGTTAAAATTTCATGCAAATCCATTAATAATTAAAAAAGTTTGTTTTCAAGGTCCAGTGTCCCCTTAAATGCAGTTCTAAATGTGCAGCTGTCTCCTGACATCCGTATGCTTAATTTTATTTTATTTCATTTTTTTTATTACTAAGCAAAAACGAAAAGACTTGTTGATAAGTGTATTTACTCGGAGGCACCTTGATATGTAATAAGCAACATTACATATCAAGGAACCTCCGACGTCGTGCATTTAAGCTGGATAGAGTGTTGTTAATTAAAATATTTATTTTAACTACAATAAAAAATTGTGGCTCAAAATATAGCGTTGTTAATTTAAAAAAATTAAATACATTGAAAAATTGTTTTCCGAATAATAATGGGCGAGAAAGTAGTAGACTATGAGATTTAGTGCGGTTAGCCTGAAGGAGGCGTAGGAAAATGGTTGATATAAATATTGACATTAAATAGTTAAAATATATTGCAAAATATAAGAAACGTTAATAGCATATAATTTTTACTAGTTATTAAAAAAAGAGGTAAATTCCTTTCGTCCTCATTAAGTTTTTCAGTCTATCCGTGTTAGTAACTTCTTTAAAAGACAACGTTTAATATATGAGCGCTAAATTAAGTTAGCCTTCGAAAAGGGGAGTGTTTTTTATCTGATACATTTTCACGTATTTTCAAAATTATCATATATATTGTGATTTATTTCTATGTAGTACTCTAAGTAATATATTTTTGATCAAATATTCCGATCTCTTTTTTCTTTAGTATGTTTTAAATCTTTAACTCGTATACATTATGATTTCTTCATAATCGAATGCCATAAAACTCTAATATTTTTCCCGATCTGCCCCATAAATAAACCTTCAAAGGTATTTCCAAAGCTTATATTAAAGAAAAAAAAATTTCTGGCAAAAAAAAAAAAAAAAAAAAGAAAAAAGAAACACGTCTTAATCTTTACTAATAATAAAGCTGAAAGTCTCTCTGTCCGGATCTCTGTCTGTCAGGATCTTTGTGACTAGCATAGCGCCTAGACAGTTCGGCCGATTTTCATGAAATTAGGCACAAAGTTAGTTTGTAGCATGGGCCTGTGCACCTTGAAGCGATTTTTCAAAAATTCGATGTGGTTCTGTTTCTATTCCAATTTTAAGAACAAAATTATCATAAGATGGACGAGTAAATTACGAAATGATCATAACGTGGAACCGTGGCACAAGCCAATTGGTGAGAAAGTTCACCATACATTATTTGTAAATATACATCAAACTAAAAGACCTTTTAATTTTTTATTACGGGCAAAGCCGTGCGGGTACCACTAGTAGCAATATAAAGGGAAAAAAAATCACATGGTATGAAAAGGCCTCTCTTATTTCCCGCATTTAACTTGCCTTTAGTTTTAACCTCAAGAGTGCTTAAAACTTGCAAAACTTATAAGAAATACTCGTTAATGAAAGCGAGAAACCTATAATTATGCTGCTGCATTAACAAAACGGAAATTCTAATTTAGCTCAGGCACAAAAATTTTATTGTCTTGTTAACATTCAAATCTTGCTTGCTTTATGCTTTGCCGGAAAGCCTTCTCATGACACTTGCATTTTTTTTAAATGTCAAAGGTCTAGGTCAATATTTTACTTGTCCAAAATCTATTCTTGCACGCAAGAATCACATTTTGTAAGTCTTGCTCAATTTCGTTGAACATATTTTCATTTTACTGAAATATGATGCTTGAGCTCTTTTTACAATACCTTAAAATATTCGTGTTATGACGTAGTCAGAGTAGGTCGTTTATTGGTTATTTTTGCTAATATTTTTCAATGTTCATTGACATACAAGATTTAAGTACAACCTGCGTTCTATAGGTACTAGCTGCGTGCCCGGCGTTGCACAGGCTACCTAAAAAATTAAAGAGATGTCCAGTTGATGTTTTTGTATTACTCTGACATCAGTTTCTAACGCGTTAAAGAATAAATAAATACGCGTAATGATGCAAGGATTGCAAAACACCGGTAGAGCATATATTTGGCAAAAATCACATTAACGTTAATCATAGTTATCAAAGATGCAAGTTATGAGTATTTTCTATTAGCACAAAAGATGAAAATATATGCATTACCAACTATAATCTGTGCTCACGTTCAACTGAAATACATCTGGTAGACGATATCTGAAATATTTATGTACAACTACAATCGGCTTTTTACATAAAATGACACATACTGTTTGGTTGATTACGTGAAACTAAAGCACCAAGACTTAATAAATACCAACAAGCATTAATTTAATACCAAGTCATCAGATTCCAATTAAGCTTTAGTTAAAATCGGTAAAAACGATCTTTTTTGTTCAACTCTGATTCACTTAAAGAAATCCAAACAATCCTAATTTAACATGTTATTTTAACGATACAAAATACATTTCAAAAGAAAAACGGGAAAGAAAAAGAAAGTTATTACAATTCGAAAATTCACCCATGTGACGCGAAAAAGTTCAACAAAATAAACATTATTATTCGCACATCCGAAATTTGCCAAAATATGAGGCCAGTCAATGATAAACTTACACTACAATAAATAAACATAACTAAAGAAACAACTTTCATGTGCTGAAAAGAGTTACGAAGGTAGACTGTAAAAATTTAAAAAGGACAGACGATAGCAACCAATTTTAAACTAATTTAAAATGTAATTCTAGATGGAAACGTTGTTTTAAGATTTGGACAGCAGCCAAAAAAATCTCTTTTAAAACAATTATTAGAATCTTACTTGCTCAACCATATGCAAAATGGCAACAGGAAAGAAATAAAAATTCCCGAATAACATAATGTTAATTAAACGTTTTAATTAATATCTCCGCTAATTACAGTCGTACAATTACGAGATTGGTCCTTTGTTTTCTTTGGAAAATTTCGAATTGATCGGCATCTCGTTCGACTCTCGATTCGCAGCGATTCTCGAGAAGATCGATCTTCAGATGGACAGACAGACAGACAGACAGACGGACGCGAACAGATTTTAATAGTATGGATAAATACAATCAACTGGCAAAATGTAAATAAGTTCCGAAGTGCCAATAAAAATATTCTACAGTAAGGTACGAATTTGTAACGTAAAATGTTGTAACTTGCTTAGAAGTTCATGAGTGACAGATTATCTTTACTAATAGCAAAGCTGAAAGTCTGTATGTCTGGATCTCCGGATCTTTGGATATCTGGATCTTTGTCTGTTACGTGCATAGCGTCTAGACAGTTCGGCCGATTTTCATGAAATTTGCCACGAAATTAGTTGTAGCATAGGGGTGAGCACCTCAAAGCGATTTTTCGAAAATTCGATTTTGTTCTTTTTTTATTCGAATTTTAAGAACGTTTTATGGAGCAAATTATCATAACCTGGACGAGTAAGTTACCATAACATGGACGAGCAAATTATCATAAAGTGGACGAGCAAACTATCATAAAGTGGGCGAACAAATAAACATAGCAAATTGGCAAGAAATTCATCATCCATTATTTGTAAATATACAGCCAAACCAAATGACCTTTTAACTTTCTACTACGGGCGAAGCCGTGCAGGTGCCACTAGTGAAGATATAAAAGGCAAACTTAAAAAAAAAAAAAAAAAAAAAAAAAAAAAAAATCAGATTAAATAAAAATTTTCTTTTTGATAAATTATAGTTTAAAAATACAGCTTTTATGCATTGTTTCCTAATTTCCTTTACTGCTTCAAGTTGAAGCAATGTTACATTGAATAAATTTAAGTTTAGAATACACGCTAGAATAAGTGATTCCTTAGGGAAACAAATCGCGATATGAAACTGTCTGTAAGAAAAATTTTCTATCGAATGTAAGTTTTTTTTAAAAAAAAGTTTCTAAAATAAGTAGCAATTTTTATTACATATGATTCAAATATTATTTCAATCAAATTTATGGCTCTCAATATTACCACCAATTGACGTGTTATTAATGCAGCATAAAACTCCCTACATAGGATCTGACCATTTTTTAAATGAATTGACTAAGTTTAAGATTTTTTATAAACTATTTTAACCTGTGCGCTTTCATTGTTTACGCTTCTGCCGATGACATCACAAATGATGAAATGCCACTTACTGATGCCATTCAAAAAGCGCAGTATTTAATTCGTATCTTTACTCACGTGTACTGGCACTGATATGATTGATAGCAAGCGTAGAGCGCAATATTTAATTCGCTTCTTGATTATCAAAACGTGGGAACGCGGTAGACAGATGCGCCAAAGTACGTCATTTGTGACGTCATAAAGACCAAGCCTTATTTTGAAAATAAGGCTTGGACATTTAAAAAAATAATTGAAAATCAAGCATTGGGAAAATGAAAGTTTCTTCTCGCTCCATTTCATTTTTATTTATTTATTTATTTATTTTGCTTATTCAATCAATTTCAGTAACTAAAAGTAGTACTTCTAACGAAAGGAAACAACCCCATTGTAACGCATACCCCTGCTAGTGATAAGTAATAGATAATTCGTACATTTGCAATAAATATTATTAACAGAATTGTACATATACACTTGATGACTTTTTTAAACAAAATTATTTTTAAAAAATGTATCTTGGAACCATTTTTAGAAGATATAAAATAAAAAACTTATCAGTACAAAAAGCAACGGTTTGACAATTTTATCAATGATTGACACCGAGTCAGTAAAACAACCTCTGTCTTTCTTAATGTCAGTCAGTTCATGTTTCGGTCTTAATGTCAGTTCAGTCCTGCTGCAAATTTTTTCTGGAGTCATATTGCTTCAAATGTTAAATGGATGTTTGCTTACTAAGTTATTTCCAGAAAAGGTCAATAAGAGTGGGCGTTGAAATAAGGTATCCGCTAATTTCAATGCAGCCCTAGCTCTCTGAGAGTAAAATTTAGTGTCAGATTTTCTAGCTGTTTAGGGGATCGCAGTGTTATCACTTTTCATAACTTTCTAATAGATTGTGGGAAAGCTTTTACCCATCAGTTTTACGAATCAAGTACTGGTACCCGCACGACTTTGCCCGTGGTAGAAAATTAAAAAGTCAGTTGGTGCCTCTGTATATTTACAAATAATGGATGATGAATTTTTCCTTCAATTTGCTATGTTAATTTGCTCACTTATGTTATGGTAATTGCTTGTCCATGTTATGGTAATTTGCTCGTCCTTGTTATGATAATTTGCTAGACAAAATGTTCTTAAAATTGGAATAGAAAAAGAACAAAATCGAATTTTCGAAAAATCGTTTCGAAGTGCTAACCCTTTTACTACGGACTACTTTTGTGCCATATTTCATGAAAATCGGTCGAACGGTCTAGGCGCTATACGCGTAACAGACAGAGATCCAGATATCCAGACATGCAGACTTTCATCTTTATTATTAGTAAAGAAAGATAAAGGCAATGTCAAGTACGCAGAACATGCTTTGTAGCTGTGATTTATATATTTCTGTTGCAGAGATACTTTAACGTACAGAAAAATTCAAATACCTGTAACTTTAAAGAAAGTACTACATGCAATTTTTATTTCAAATCAGTGCATTTATTACATTGTTTCTGAACATTTGACAAATATCAGTTTACTACCAAACGGCACGAACTTGAGAGTCACTGATATGGACAAAATTCTGGATTCAGATCAATTATGACTAGAAATGCACCCACGTGAAACGGTTTGACTGCAATGGGGGGGGGGGGGGGGGGGGGGTCCGAAGCGCAAAGTTAGACTCCAGAAATACAATGATCCTTCCTTTGGAGTTAACCTTTTCCCTTTATTTCACTGCAGTATGTGCCAATTGCATGCGTTTACTCTGGAATAAATATGGTTAAATACCAATTTTTCATGACTCGTTTGCGCATTTAAGCTGTATATTCTGTTTAACTCTTTTCCATAGCAGAATTTGTTGTAAATTAAAATATTTATTTTAACTAAAATAAAAAAAATTGTGACTCAAAATATAGCATTGATTGCAAAATTATTTTAAAACTAAAAAAATGGTGAGAAAGAAATAGACAATAAATTTAAGTGCGGTTGACCCGAAGGAGGCGCAGGAAAATGGTAGATTTAAATATTGATTTTAAATAGTTTGAAATATATTGCAAAATATAAAGAAGCTTACTTGAATATAATATTTACTAGTTATTAAAAAGGAAGGTTCATTCCGAAGGAAACGCCATTGCATTTCTAGATCCTAACAAACAACTTTGGACCTCCGTTGCAGTCGAACTAAAGCCGCTTTAAAGTTCCGCTTTAAAGCCATTCAAACCGCTTTTCCTAGGTTTATATATTGTAGAAATTGACCTAAATCGAAAATTTTCCCCAGATCCATGAACTTCAAGCTCTTGCCGTTTGGTAGTTAGTGTTTTTTCTCCGCCTTCTGATAGATTAATTTTTTTGGAGTACGCTCATTGACACATAGAAAATATTTTTCTTTCGAATGCTGATAAAATACACGATATGCTAAATAGATGCATTAACGAAATGTTACTTTCAACCGAAAACGACCATCAAACAAATTGCTGAACATTTTCTTGGCAATCTGGACAATCTTTACGCTGTTTTATTTCACTTTATTCCTATTTTAGCGCAAATCATTTTTGATAATTTTCTAGTAATCAATCATGTTATTTTTTTTAAATTACAGGTAGATTTTTAATCACCGTAGGAAATGTAAAGACGAACCACTCTCGGAAGAAGACGGAAATTCTATTGGTTTTTAATGGAACTTTTAGGACGTTCTGTACTCCTTCACCAATTCAATGCTTTCCAGCTCCTAAAATATTTTATCGAATCTTAGAGAACACGAAGAATTATACAATGTTTGACAGCTTATTGAACCCAGGATTTCCATCTCTGTGTCCTAATTTAACGTTTTCGTATCAAGTAGTATCAGGTAAGATTGTTTATATTTTTTAATGAGTAAAATTAATTATGAATTCATGTGTTTTTTCTTTTTTTTTGTGAACGGTGTTCAAAAATAAATTTTACGTAAATTTTATACAGCGTTTAACCTGAAAGAGGTTCCATTTTCGTATCAGTTAGTCTTCGATATATACTTCTAATTGCGGAGATGGGTAAATTAAGATGCAGAATTAAGATATTAAAAGTTTAAAGTGTCAACAATTTTTGGTTGAAAACATGAAATCTAACTTTTTATACGACTCCCAGATCCCTGATCTTACATTTAGAAAAAAATCACTAGCATAAAAAAAGCCTAAGAAAAAAAAATCGGAACATTTTACGACAAAAACTTAAGTACATATTCAAATTCAAAATTCTAAGGGACCGTGTTGAAAATGAGATGGGAATATATCGTCTTACCAGAAGAACGCGGATTATGGTAGTTATTGAAGTAAAAAACAATACACCTAAACCTGTTTTTATGCGGTGGATAGGGACCGCATAAAAAAGTCTCTCGTAGGAAATAACCCTAAAACTTACGAAATTACTAGGAATTGCTTTTTTAAACTAAATCAAAATAAACCAAGTGATCATAATTTTGCCGAAGAGTCAGACAAAATTTCCCGGATAAGGAAATTTTTGGGAAGTCAGAGTGACCTCCCATCGGGTTGCTCCTTTCGTCACTTGAAAATACTACCTTGTACTCGTTTTATAAATAATTTCGTCTCTTGAGTCCCAATCAGAATAAAATTTTCATACCGCAAAGAAAAAAAAAAGTTGCACAATACAGGTTCAATTTATACATTATCCCTTTCATTATCATTAAGAAATAAAAAAAAAATAAACCTGATGAAAAAAAATAAAAGGAAAATTAAAAGCCTTGCAGTTATGACTTTTATGAATAAAAGCATTTTATACAAAAGCTCCTACGATGTGAGGGGAAAAACAAATATATTACACCACTTGGTGGTCCCTGAAATCCAGTAGTGTAAAGTGGTAGAATTTACAAACCACAACTTTTCGTATCTCTGTTAATATTGGTCATACTAATGTCAAAATTTTTGTGTTCAAATTGTTTTTGTGATTTCTGTAAATATCATATTAAATGATTAGGGGTCGTATAAAAATTTGATTTCGTAGTTTTTCTCTGAAATTTTGTCGGTTCAAACTTTCAATATCCTAACTCTGCAATTAACTTTAAACATTTTTGCGATTGGAAGTATATATCTAGAACTAACTGTTAAGAAAATGGAGGGCCTGCAGGTGAAACACACTGCATTTTATACATTGTGGGGTAAAAAACTTGAAAATTCTCAAGTTTTTTTTTTTTTTTTTGCAGATGGTTTCTTTGAAAATGAAAAAAATATTGTGTATTTTGAAAAAAAAAAAAAAAAAACGAAACAGGAAGCATCTAAGATTTTACATCAAGAAATCCTGCTTAGTCTACAGATATTTTCGACAGTATGATTTAGATATTTCATATCTGGCACAATTGAAAAAAAATCTGATGTTGTAAAACATCACCTTGCAAAAAACAGTCGTTCTATATTTTGAAAAAAACTCATCAAATGGAAATTGAGATAGTTTATAATGATCCCAAAAAATAACATTTTAAAAAATGAGGTGAAAATAAATATCCAATTATAGTTATATTCTCCTTTAAGTAAGAATGTTTTTTACATCTTGAAATTGCTTCAATGGAATTAGATACTAAGTTTAACTTTCCTAATACTTATTAGTTTTTATCTACGTTAGTTGAAAATGTTTCCTTTCTTTTTGTGGTTCTGCTATAATCATTGAAACTATCGGCTATGTTCGTTTAATGGGACTATTAGAGCTACTGCATTCTTATTAAATTACGATTAAGTTACTATCTAGTTTCCTCCTTGAGATGACTGACAAAAATACCCTAAACTTAATCTTCAAAGCAGTTTTTTTAGAACATCGGTTCCGTCATTTTATGAACTCAATGCTTTAAAACTTTTCCCTGTAATGAGGTCGCGTATCTAAACTACACGACTAATACAACATTTTTGAGGATTCGGTTTTTCCTTAGATCAAATTACGATTTCCCTACTTAATAACTTTTTTTAGTCCTTATTTTGTTAATTTTGGTAGTATGTATTACTTAACAACTTTTTAAAATAAAGCAAAGATAAACTATCAAGATTGCCACTATCTGAATTATGGCAAAAATGAAAAAATGGGTGAATGGAAGAAAAAATCTTTAATTTTCTTGGGTAACTGACTTACATTGATGACTTTGTTCTGTTCTAAGTCAACATAAACTTTTGTTCGTCCCATTCAAATTATGCAACTAATGATTATTTCTAGGTACAATTTCACGCCCGAGTTCGCTTTCCTGACCTTTAGGAAGGTTATTCAATCGCTTTTCGTGATTAACTATATGATGTCACGATTAATTATATAATGAAGGGCAGAGTGAAGATACTTGATACCTTCCAAGTCTAGTTCCCCTTATCGAGTCTTGAAACTGCAATTTTACATGATTTTCATAATGGCAGTATTACAGAGCAGCCATGGTAGGTTTACATACCCAAGTGTCTGATGATGCGTTTTGCACATTTTTTGAGGTAATGAGTCATTGTCAGTTTTCAGAGACTAGATTATTTTTTTGAATTGTGATCAAAGTAGTCACTAGCTTTCTTGAAGAAGCGAAGTAACACATACATTATTCAGTAAATTACCGCCTATTAGCCTGGGCTAAAGCAGAAATACACGAAATACACCGCCAGTTCAGTCATTTCCAGCCGAGGACTGCAGTTTCGTGCTTATTACACTCATCTGCCCGGCATAGAAAAGTGACTGAGCTGGAGATGGAAAAACCTCATAAGGAAGCCAAGAGTGCCAAACAAACTGGTAGCTAATATAAGAATTAGCACAGACCAGACGAGTGACTGAAACAATGGTTCGGTTCAACTCAAAGATTGATGGCAAGGCATGGTATATTCAGTAAATTACCGACCATTAGCCTGGTCACTTTCCTATGCCCCGCTGATGAGTGCTAATAAGCACGAAACTGCAGTCCTCGGCTGGAAATGACTGAGCTGTCGGTGTATTTCATGTAACATATACATTGTTTTATGGCATGGTAGAAGATTTCAAGTGAGAGAAGTACCAAATCATGACTTTTTTTTTTTTTGCTGTAAATTTGAAATATGTTCAAAGTTCAAACCAAGGAGATTTGATTCAGTATCAAGTGTCCTTTAATTTATTTTTACACAAGTATATACGTTATTTAAGGTAAAACACCAGTAGTGACCACTTCTTCAGTAGTGGCCACTTCGAGGATTAAAACGCACTAGTAGTGGCCACTGTGAAGTACATTTTTAAACTGTAGGTCTACAATATGAATTGCCCTTCTTGAAACTCAATGAGCGTTTCATGGCTCAACGCTTTCTAAATATTTATAATTTCTAAAAATGCCGGAATTGTAACATGTTCAATTTTTATCAGTTTTTTCTCAAACCCCAAATTTAATCCAGCAGTGGCTACTCCTAAATCTGAAAATTTCAGTAATAGTCCTCTGACTTTCTCCCATTCGACGTATTTACATTACTAGCTTTAAATTTAAATACCTGATGAATGAAATTGATTCAATATGATAGTTACATTAAGTACCAACAAAAAATCACATTATTATCGTTCGTTTCTTTCTTCAAAGTACAAAAGTGAACTTGAAGTAGCCACTACCGAAGCACTGGCCACTACTGGTGTTTTAGTTTATTCTACTTACTGTTTTTCAGTAATTCGGTCATGTTTTAAAAGAAAGCTTGTAACTGAAGTAAAAGCAATATCAATGGCGAACACTTTAGTAATTCTGTTTCATTAAGAAAAAATGCTTCACTTCAACTTATAAATCTGTCATTATGCTAGTCGAATGCTTTACTTTTCTGAAATAATTATCAAAATTCGAAAATGAATAATTTTTCTCTTTTAAAGCAACACACTCATTTCAGCTGGTGGTTAGTGTCAATTTTAAAACATTTTTTATAATTCATGACGTTAAAAAACAAATTTTGTCCGTTACTTATAGTATGTAAGCTAAAGTTCAAGTGTCTTGTTAATTTTTAAGTCTAAATGAAAAATAATCATATAAACTTGGTGCTACAATATGATTAAAGTGAAAAACCAACGTAAAAAAAAGCACAAAACTTGAAGAAAATACAGCATATAGCTATTTCAAGGCTACAATGGAGCCTCTTCATCAGTGCGAAAAGCTCACCAGCGCAACCCAAAGTTGCGAGGGAACACTCTATCGCTATATGCTGTATTTTCTTCAAATTTTGTGCTTTTTTTTACGTTAGTTTTTCACTAATCAATTTTTAAGTCTTTTTAAAGTTTTCATTAAGTATACTTGATCAAGACAAAAGAAAAAGTATGAGCTCCTTTAGCAATGTTAGTATTTTCCTATATTGCAAAGTTAATTTTCTTTGTTAAGTATTCGGTTTAATAGTTACTGTCTTTATTTTGCTTCAATTAATCTTTTATGAAATGTTATGTTTTTTTTCATGAATAAATAATTAACAGGTAGCAAAAATAAATGTCAGAGTTGTAATAAATACTTATAAGAGCACTGGTTCCCCCGGAATCAAGTCTCCTGCGATAAACTTGATTATTATTAGCTTTTTCTGCAATATTTTATTGTGAATTATAAATTTAAGAAACAGATAAGCAATTTGATGGGCTAAACATTTCTAAATTTGTAACGTGAAACCACTTACTTCCATTAATTTGAATAAAAGTTATAATTTCCAACAAATGGTAACACCCACTTTTTCCTTTCACCGATTGATCAGGGGATCAAACATTACTACAAATGGCATTGCGACGATTGGGGAAGTGACGAAGTTTTATGCAGGAAAGCATTGCGGGCACAAAATAAGCTTTATAAAGGACTAATGACACAAAATAAAACAAAAAGGACTAATGACACATAAATACACAAGAGAGGAGGAGCTTTGACTCACTGTGCATAAATAATGAAAGTTAGACATTAGAAGAAGTACCAATCACAGGACACCAAGTGCAAAGTATTTTTGATAGAAACATCCTCAAGAAGCAATGTAGAAAAAGAGGAATTTAGTCAGCTGTTGGAACTTGTCAACATGATGATACTTACAAAGACACAACAAGGTGAATTGAGGCAGTGAGAAGCGAAGGGATGTAAGTGGACGTTTTCCAGTTTTGAGTAAAACGCGTTTAAAGATAACATCCTAGGTAGGCTTTCATTGATTTTTTCTTCTAAATCATGCTGTACAGCAGCATCTACCAGGGCTACTAGTACCATCTTTTGCCCCAAGACAGAGGAGAGGTTCCCCTACTATTTGTACTGGTTATCTTTAAATATTTAAATTTGACACTTACATCCCTTTGCTTCTCACTGTCACAATGGATAAATCTATTTTCTCTGAACGAGGAAAATGCTACCAAATTGGTACAAAATTATCTGCAAAATCACAGAACACGATGAGGCTCATGTAACGCAAGACGCATAAGTGGTATGTTTTTTTTTATTTTACGAAACTGGATGCAGTTCTGATGGACCTCGATTTGGGCAACTATATGTTCCAAATTTTCTTCAAATAAACATATTTTCAGGGATTAAGCAACATTCAACATCATTTTCTTCAACTTTTTTCAACAAACTTTTGATAAGTAGATGTACTTAAAATCTTTTCGAGTAGTTGATGTTCTTCCCAATTTTCCGTAAAAGGAAGTCAGTAATACAATTATTGCAAGTCCTTTGCATACCGCAAGAAGTGGTCTTCGCAGTTTGGATTTATTGAAAACCACAGTTCTCAGGGTTTCGCACTTAATCCTACAAATGTTTTTTTTTTATTCGGTTTCTGTGCTTTTACATTTTGCAGTCTGAAGATGAGCGACTGTGCATGAACTTCACAAATAATTTTCTTATCATGTATTAAGAGAAAAATTAAGATAACAGATGACTGCTGCGAATAGATAAAACTGCTTTTATTTCAACCAAAATGAATAATGTCACCCCTTTTAATACCTTTTCTGCTTGGAGTGTTTGTCCCCTTGTCACTAACTTATAATTTCACGAACCCTCCTCTCCCTTCAAAGCGTGATATCATTGATGGACGGTCCTTTTGTGGTTTTTAAATATTTTTATACTTTTTTCCGAGGAAAAAGTAAAAGCAGCCATCCAATTCCCTCACTGTAAACGTAACTGAGAAATTTGTGTTGTTTAAAATCATTACAATCTCCTGTGCACGCCTTAAAACATCCATGTAAAAGAAGAATCCCCTTTAAAGTTAATAACTTTATTCTCTTCTTTTGAACTAAATTTGACAAACCGTTTTTTCTTTTATAGATTTACAATCTTCCTAACAGTAATTAATTTTCCATTACATCTGGATGTTACATTTATCCGATTTAACGGCTTTTAACGGAAGAGCATCCATTCTTTCCGTTATCTAGAGCTTGGAGATTTAACTGGTCCCTTAATGTATAATCTAATGCTGCCATGAATAACAGCTTACGAAAAAAGCTAAATAAAGTTACTTTTAGAGGGGAATGAGTTTATGCATTGTGCTCTAGAGCTATTAATTTGATATCCTTTTAACAAATGCTGAAAGAACAGCAACTGTTCAAAAAATTTCTAAGTGCATCTATCTCAAGCTTATTGTTACCTTAGAAACATGAAAATAGATTGAAACAAATAGAGTGCCATTCTTTCTATGAAGATTCTCTGACATTGTTTATTGGATGGAAATTATAGGGAAGTTTAAATTTATCAACACCATTTTTAAAACTTGTAATATTTATAGCCAATTAGATACATTCTATGTTGTGAGATACAAGATCTAATATAAAATAAAAATAATAAAATCTCGACTTAAATGAATCATAACTAAAGATGCCCCATAGTTTCGCCCCGACACGACATTTTCCTCTCCTCCGTTTTTCAGTTTCAATTATATCTTCTGATATATATGGGGGGGGGGGGGAGAATATTAAATGTTGGTGAAATTAAGTGTTGACTTAACCAAGAACTGGCTCCGCACTGGCCAGTTTTAGATATCATCTCAAGACAAGACCAGATCCTACCCATTGGACAGTACTGCCGTGGACAGGTAAACGGCTGTATCAGCAGAAATGACGAGTTTGAGATATTTCAGGAAACGGGTTTTAGATTTAATACTAAAAATAGGAAAAAGTTGGTATTTTTTCAGCGGAAACAAAATAAGCAAGTTTGTACAATAAAGCTCGTACACTTGATTTTTGAAACAATATTAAAGTTATTTTGTTTTGTCAGGAACAAGTGAAAAGAAAAAAAGAATTGTTCGGAAGAATAAATTGCATTTCAGATATTACTGCTACGTGACCGTGAACACATATAGTGTGTAAAAATTGATCGTATTTTATTTATATTTTTTACGCACTCAATTTAAAAATCTATCTTGAGGACATTTCACTGTAACTACGTTTTGATTTTTTAATATGCTTATGTATTTAAAGACTGTTTAACAATCACAAATCATATATCAAAAGATTTTAATGGTATGTACTCACAAAAACAAAAAGAGTGAAGAATTATAAATTTTATTATTGGATATATTAACTGAATTATGTTTGTCTACATTGTCTCAAAATGCAGCATGTTTATAACTAATGTAAACTTTGTTTGACGCGTGTTTAGTTCAACGAATTTCTTGTTATTATTATGAGAAAAAGTTATCGTTTAACAGTCATCACAACAAAACAAAAGTCACGTTTAGAACTCACGTTACATAAATATATACAAGTCACGTTACATAACGGCACTTAAGTTTCTTAAACTTGTTTATTGTAATTGAAAATGTATATTTTATGACACATTTATTGCTGATTTGTGAATTTTTTTACTAATTTTCCACCAAAGTATACATTAAATGCAAAGCTAATCATTCTCAATTTAGTCCTCTTAACTTGTATTATCTGAATCATTTTACCATCCTTACTATATCTTCTTCTTACTTCAGCAAATTTAATCAAACTAGCATGCATCCTACCCCAATATCTTTAGAACGTTTGTCAACAAGTCTGACAAAGCAAGACAGCAACTTTAAATGAAGGGCATACAATATTTGCTCAAGCTCGTATTTCAGCTTAAATATCTTACAGGGAGATCGTAAAAGTGATACTTACCTACGGCTATCAGAATCTCGTGTACCGTAAAGGTGTCCTTGTAAAAAAGTGAAAGTAAACTTAGACAGTTTAAGGCTGGGAAGTAATGGTATTTACTATGCTTTTAACATTCTTCTTGCTTTGAAATATCCGATGTTGTGAGAATTTTTATTATCAAAACTTTCCTTCCCAAAGTAAACCTTCAATTTAGTAGAAGTTTAAATAAAAGGTGGTTATTTTGATTTATATCTATCTATCTGTCTCTCTCTCTCTCTCTCCCCCCCCCCTCTCTCTCTCTCTCTCTCTATATATATATATATATATATATATATATATATATATATCAGTCTATCTATATATCTATCTATATATCTATATATCTATATATATATATGGAAAAAATTGGATGAATAAATGAAAAAAAAGGGAAAGAATAAACGAATAAATAAATAAGTAAATTCATTAATGTGTGAGAAAATTTTAATGTAGGGGAAGGTTTCTGCCAATGGACCGGTTCCATGACCAGACCGCGAAGATATTTTCCCTACCAAAGTTTCCTTAGGCACGAAATCAGTTTTAGTATCTTCTTTTGTCTCAAAACAGTCCATTGTAGAAACGTCAAGGATCTTGAATCAATACATCATATTGTTAAACGTCCAAATAAGATTTCTACTGTTCACCAATTCACTTACTAATTATTGACATTTACATCTTTTTTTTTTTTTTTCATGCTTTGAATATTACTGAACAACTAAATGGGAACATTGACTTGAAAGAGTGCATTTTCAAGTATAATTCCCTATATTTAAAGTTTCATGATGAATCGTCACAGCAGTGACAACATTGAAAATGACGCAGTTGCTATCATTGAACAGCCAGGTTTTTCTATGAATGAACTAGCTAACAAAGTGGTTCACTCATGGAATATTACAAATATTATTAAAGTTTCAGCTCAATTATCTTTAATAATTGATTAATCTTTTTAAATAAGAGTGATAATGATGCAAAAATATTTTTAAAATAAGTTTTGGAAACTCCGCCTATTTATTATATGTTCAACTTAAAAACTTGTGTAGTCGATTCAGTATTCGTTTAAGTAAACTTTAATACAGTTTCAAATACGTTTGTTTTTCGAGAAAAATACCAAAATGAATCAAATAAAGTCAGTGGATAACTGGGGGTATGCAACGTGCTATAGTAAAATCCTTGTTGTCAAGGAAAATCTTTGTGGATCAAAATTTTTGAACTTGGATGAAACAAAACTCCCATTCGTTCAAAAGAGGCCCATGAAATGTTAACTGAGAAGAGTAACTTACATGTTAGAAAATATCAAGTGGTGAGTGAGGTGTGGTAAATACATCTATGTTGTATGAGTCCTGAGGGGTTTTTATGTTTCTCCTGCGACTAAAAATAATTTAAAAAAAAAACAGTTTTCGCTTTCTGAATAATTGTCTATTATTTGTAGTGTTTGATCTCCTGTAATCACTATTTTTAGTTTACGGTTTGATTTTCTTATTTGAGAATGTGGTCAATCGATGCACACTCAATGGTTTCAAAGTCAAATGGGCAGCTAAAGATATTATATGATTCAGCTAAATTTTGTATGGTAAAATTCAAAACATCAGGTTTGGTAAGAGGCAACTTTTCCGCATATATAGGCTTTACATATTTCTCATTTTTTTTTTCTTCACTTTACCCTAATGTACAGGTATGTATCGATTTATCGAAAAATGGGAGGAATAAGTAAAGAACAATGGAAACTTAACAAGGCAGCCATGCATAGGTTTGAAGCAGCGATTATTACATCAAAACACAACACTGAAAAAAAAGACACGAAAACAAATTTGTGTTAAATACTTGAAACAACGGAAAAAACAAGAGAGGATACTTCTTGGTTGTAATTTGGGTATGCATAGTTGATAAAAGTACATTGTTAAGAAATGTTGCTGGTTGTTAAGAATAGCATGTGGTCCCCTCAAACTGGGTACACCAGCTTTCCGTGAATCAAATGATCAAAATCATCGATTAATTCTTATGAATGTTTTTGATTCCACATTTCGTGAATTGCAATATTCGAGTCCCGGTTAACAAAATCAAGCCTTGTTTTCAATGAAATGTATTAAGTGAACTGAATATGCTCCTTCGATTTTGTGTAAGGATTGTATGCTGGCCATTTAATAGGTCCTAGTTATGGATTGTGGCATGTTATTTCGTGACGAGATGTACAAAGCCATGCATTGAAAGACATTAACCACAAACCACTGCCGCGTAAGGTATGTTATGAAGTATCAGAATCCTTCCAGTAAATCTTTTTAGTGGTCACATTGCCGTTCCAAAATATATACAGTTCCATCTATGCGTATTCCTCCCACATTACCACTTCACTTTGTCTGTAATGTGATATTTCATGAACGAATATGATGTTAGCTCATGTGTCCTTTTCCCACTGAATGGAAATACGTCGATATCACTCAGCAGACTGAATCGGAACTCATCAGTAAACAGCTCTATATTCCAATCATTTTGTCTCCAATTTTGTTGTTCATCAATCCCCTTTTATCATTCAACACGGTGTCTTGAGATGACCTGCTGTACATGCACAGAGTTCTGATGAAGCCTACTTCGCAGTTTGTCTTCGGTAAGTTTTCAGTAACCTTCGTAGCTGAGTAGCATTGTGTGTTCTGCCTCGATGAGCCGTTTACAGGACATAGGTCTTTAAAGGTAGCACGTGAATGACATTTCCCTGGTCGGTGCCTAACGTTCCCTGTTTCTTTTTATCGTTTCGACAGACTTAAAATGACGCTTCTTCCGTACTAATATTTTTCAAAGCTGTGTTAACAAAATAAAAAATACGCTCTGAATTATTACAATACTTAAGGGAATATTTCGAGTAGCCTACCAGAGAATCTACGAAACTTCTTCATCTTACGTTTCATGCGTCATTTATTGAGCAATCACATTGCTTATTGTTCTCACTTGACGGTTTTGATGTCCTATGATTTTATTTTTCCTCCGCCTTCCTCTGCAGCACCACCGTTGACCGGCCCCTCCCGATGCTGCTCCTCTAGCGAAAACCGTCTCCAGGTTGCGTCCAATTCTACACTCACACGCATACATACAAACACCTACACACACACACTTACACACATACACACACACACCTACACACATACAACACACACCTGCATACATACGCACACACAAGCACACATACACACATATCCACATACTCATGCCTGCACACAGACACAAACATACATGCCTACACACATAAACACACACGCACACGCCTACATACACACACGCACACACCTACATACACACACACTCGTGATTGTGAAAAACATAATTTGAATTCAAGATGTCCAAATTCAAATTAATTAATTGTTTTTTTTTTTTTTTTTTTTTGCTATTTTCTCTCTCTCTTTTTCTTTAATAAAATACAAGTCTTTTTTTCTGAAAGCGAAAAATAGAGTAAGTAGCCTATTTATTGAGAAGTTTAATATTTAAAATAGAGCATGTTTACTTCGATTTTTGCTTTGTTTTGAGCAATTTGAAATAAATTTGTCCACTTCGAGACAATTGCCTCTGTTCCAGCTGGGGGTCTGAAAACAATCAAAGCCTCTAAACCTCCTCTCCGTTTCTCAAAGCTTCTAATCCAACTCAAGAAATGTTTTCAATCCTATTCGCTTCCTGGGGACAAGCTCCGGAATTATATTGGAAACCATCCAAAAAGAAGGAAGATTTCGCGATTTTATTGAATGTCTATCGGGGAATGTTACCTTTAGATCAATATTTTATACTGCAGTGCTTTTATCAAGAAGGTAAGAAGACAATATCTTCACTCCTTCTAGAAACGGTTTTTAGAAGACACACAAAAGTAGTTTATATTGACTTTAATAAAAGTAACGCTTTCCCGTTTGTTTAATGTCGCTAGATTTATGAGGTTGGTGATTGTTGTCAACCTCCTTTGATTGATTCATAGAAAACTATATTTTGGGTCAAGTAGAGAACTTTTTATGTTAAAATATTTCACCGAATGTAGTTTTTTGTATGAGTAATGGAAAAAAGTATTTGCAATTGACTGTTGTGTAAAAAGGGAGTTAAAAATTATTTAAAAAATTAATTCAGAAGTATTATGGTAGCAAGCAGGAAGATGCAGTCCTCAAACCAGGGCCAAGGCAGAACTGCATGCAAAATACAGACAGCGTGGTTATGTCATATATAGACTGCACTTTTGTCCTTTTTATGGTCTCATCAGTTTCAATAGACAGTAACCGAGTGGGAAGCAGATGATCTTTCATTGGAGCTGAGATTACCAACAAATTGATAGCTAAAGTTAAAACTTCAATCCAAGGGACGTAACTGTAATCGCTGAATGTCATAATTGGATTTTCTATATTTTGCAGGTAATTCTGCCTTAGCCCTAGCATAAAAGCTGCAGCTTTTAACATATGCTATTACCTTCATTTTTGAGTTGAACTGCACCATTGCTTTCAGACTTTCGCTGGTGTGGTAAATTAACTTTAGCTACCAGTTTGCTGGTAATCTCAGCTTCAATAACAGAATGTTTGCCTCCATTATTAAATATTCTGTACTGATGAATCCCTAAAAAGGATTAACTGCAATCTCTGCCTAACGTAGACTCTATATATATTTTTTAGAATTGAAAATTATGATAATTGGGATCCTAATTATCTTCAGAGATGAATATATGTAGGAGAAAGTGACTGTGAGTACAGACTGAATGTGAAAAATCCATTTCTTCAAACCCATGTTTTAGCCGATTTGTTATCTTTATAACGCAATACTATATTTAAAGTGTAGCAAAAAAACTTTTTTTTTATATTCCTGCTTTCCGAATCATTGAAACTCCAAATTGCTTGAAACAAATTATTTCTAATTTCCGGCTAGAAATAATGGGCACGCTCAGCATTTATTGTCTTAGGCTTCAGCGCACTTTCACCCTAGTAACGGGGGAGCATGCTCATTGCAACTGTTCATCACCACTTAAGACTCTAGACGCCGTGGATTTTTTCCACCGTAAAAGCACTTGATATTTACATCGTGGGTTTTTATGCATAGCAGATACGTGAGATTGAGCTAAAAAATGAATTGAAGAAACGATGATAACAAATTTAACGATGTATGAAACAGTAAAGTTATACCAATCAATAAAAATGCAACGACTCAAAATAGAAAAATTACATACAGATACATGAAATACAGAAGAATTCAGTCACTAAAGTCAGCATCATCAATTCCATAGAACGCCAACATAGGTTTTCTTGTTCAATGAAGCATATCTGAGCAGATGTTTTTTGTCCATGTCTATATTTTCTTTACATTCAGTGGAGTTGGGACTACTATATAAGCCAATGCGATGCAAGTGTTTGGCAGGACAATCGTGTCCAGTTTCCAAACGAAATATTGAAACTGCAATAGATCTGGGAGAAACTGGAATTTTGAAAATAGTTTCCCTCCATTTCTTGTTTTTATATCTTCGGGAAATTTGGTTTTATAATTTTTCTCTGTTGAATTTTTAATAATTCTTTTCATTGATTTGAATGCTACTTTGTGGTGATTTAATTGTAAAATTTGTGTTCCTTTTTTCTTGCCTATGTATCGGCGCATTCATTTCCAGTGATTCCAACATGAGATGGAATTTTTTATAAGATTATACGTGCCTTGGGTTCAAATATAAGATCTGGTCCGGTGGTGCCCATCGTCAGCTTAATTTATCATCCCAAAGCTGCTGACCAGATACAGATCTGATCAAACAACCGTAAGGGGCAAAAGAGGGGGAGTGGAGTGACCTAGGTCACACCACGTGGAGGTCCCCACCTGTACGACCCGGTTACAAAGAAGGATGGGTCGAAGTACAATTTTTTTTTAAAAAAATTCGATGATGGATAGTGCCGAAAATGTGCCATTGGTAGAGCAAAATGCACACATAAAATTTAAAATTTTTGGACAATTTCTTGAACTGCAGCAATTGGGTTGAAGTTCCGACCAGATGCTGTTTATTGATGTTTTTAGCAAAATAAGTAAAATCGGTAATTTTATGTTTTCGATGATGAATAGCGCAAAGAAATGGGTGGCACTAAATTCTTTTGAAAATCTGAAGTTGGGAAAATACTGAAAATTGAAGCATAGACCAAAACACGTAATTGATATTTTTGCTATTGTTTCAACTGGACAGTGCCCTCCAGAGTTTTAAAACAGCCAACCAGGGCATATTACGTAGTTTAGATGGCTCACAGCATCACTTCTGCCGAGCGTCCCATGATGCACAGTTTTTTTTATTAAGAACATTACGCACGTAAAAAATTTCTAACATATAAGTAGAAAAAGAAAAATACTAAAACAAATTAATAAACTTACACTAAAACAATCTACTTAAAATTTTATTTTAATCCCAGAAAATAAAGTTTCATTCCTTAAAGGTGCAAAATAATATATTAAATTTATTATTAAGAGATTTATGGTAAGCACATTAACTTTCTAAAAAACAAATTAATAAATTCATACTAAAATAATAAACTTTAAATGTTACTTTACATCCTAAAAATAGAGGCACACATTCTTAAAAGAAGCAAATTAACATCTTAAATGTATTATTGAGAGCTATATGGCTAAACAAGTTCACTTTTCAAACAAGCTAAACATGTTCACAAAACAAATTTCATAAACTTATATTTAAATCATCAACTTACTATTTTACTTTTGCTCCAAAAAAAAAAAAAAACATATAATGCATTCTGAAAAGATGTGAAATAACATCTGAGACATATATTAAGAGTTATGATAAACACTTTTCTTTTTTTTAAACACTAGTAAACTCATATTTAAATGATGAACTTACAAATTTTCTTTAATTCCAAGAAAATACAGGTACATACTCATAAAAGATGCAAATTAACATATTAAATACATTATTCCGAGCTATGCTAAACACGTTATTTTTTAAAAACATATTATTAAACTTATAAATTTAAACCTCAATTAAAAATTTTACTTTAATTCAAAAATATCCAGGTACAGTCTTTAAATGTGCAAGTTGACATATGAACTATTTTAAGAGTTATTTTTACAATGTTCACTTTTTTAAACAAATTAATAAACTTATACTTAAATAATTATTTAAGTGTAATCAACTTAAAATTTTACTTTCACTCCAATAAATACAAGTACACATTCTTAAAAGATGAAAGATATTTTTTGGTATTTTGAACGAGAAAAAATACTGAGCTTTATGAAGCAAATATAATATTTTTTTAGCAGTAAATGTTGAATGTACACCTCTGCCGAGAAACATGAAAAAATTAAAAATATAGACTGCATGCATTTTAAAATAGTTAACATTTAATGCTTTTTAAGAAAACATGACTATTAAAAAACTACATTTTCGTTTGTAAAAAAATCAATTTTATCAGAAAAAAAAAAAGAATTTTTCCACCATCTCAAAATTTCTGGATATTTTGTATCTCTATTCTAAACAAATAAAAATAAAAAAAAGAAAATGAAGAAATACTTTAAAGCTATTGTTCCTAACTGCTTTATTCACTGTCGATTTTAACCTAATGCTAGAGATTGATTGTAAGCAGGGCTGCGGAATCGGAAGAAAAATGGTCGACTCCGACTCCAGGATTTTTAAACGTCCGACTCAGGCTTTTTAATTTTTTTATTTATTTTTTCAAATCACCCTCCCCCCTCATAGGAAAAGGGGAAAACACCTAAACAGAGATGTTAATATTAATTCCCTTTTATGAAATTTTCGCGTTGTATTTTACTGTAAAACTAAGATGCATACGTACAACGTTAAAAATTAAATTTGAAAAACAATCTATCCAATAGTTGCGATTTCTAAAGTGAGATTACTTCAAAATTCCATTTAAAAAAAAATTAAAAAAATTAATTTGCTTCCCCTTAATATTTAACAAATAGATGTTGATCAAAGCCTGTTTTTCAGTTTTTCTCTCACTCTTCTCTGTGCTTTCAATTTCTGAAAGCACAGAGAAGAGTGAGAGAAAGAGTTTTGAGAGGGGAAAAAAAGCGCTTCTTTGCTAAGTCAAAAAAAATTTCTTGAGAGAGGGTGGTCCCCCCCCCCTCCTGGGTGAAACCCATCTAGTGGGTGACACCTCAACTTAGTTTCAGTGTTTATAAAAATTGGAAAATTTTAATTCTAAAAAAATCCCCTATAATAAATCTTAAATTTCATCTTAAAACTTTCAACAAAAATATTGCACTATACTGCAGAGAGAGGTCGGGTACATGTACGTCTGGAATAAATTTCACACAAAATACGGCGGTATACAGCTTTATACGAATAGCTTTTCTTATACATACATTTCTTGGCTCAATTTTTAATTTTAATTGTATTGGCATCTTCAAAATCAACCTTAATACGAAGATTTTAGGATATACTACAATTATTGAGTGTTGTAACTAATAAATCGTATACTAATTTTATTTTATACTTTTCAGTGATAACCAAGCTTTCTTTGACAAAGTTTTTAGATTAAAAAAAAAAAAACTTGTATTTTCTCGGATGTTTTGGATTTGCCCTTTCGTGCCAGCATTTATTTTAATTTGCCAAGCACTCTCAGAAGTTTCCCGACTTTCTCAAGCGATACATATATTCCTTTCACTATTTCCTAACTGAGATCGAGGTAAAAAATATATTATTATTATTATTTGAAAGTGATTACTTAGAAAAAATTAGGCAACAAAACTGTTTGCTGATATAGTTGCTATCAGTTAAATGAAATTAGAAAATAAGCAAACTAGGAGACGGTGTAGGTAGCTGTTACAGAAAGTTCGATGAACAATCAAGCCAGCTGGTTGCCACAGTGACAGTTATTTTCTTATTAGTAGGCCTTTATACATGTAATCAAATTACATGTATATCAAATCAGTAGTCAGTTTTTTAAAAAATGCAAGAAGAGTCAGTGAAAATTAAGGAAAAAAAGAAACCCGGAGTCGGAGTCGGAATGTTTTCGAACGACTCCGACTCCTTTATTTCAAAATCAGTCTGACTTCGACTCCGACTCCGACACCATAGCCTTGGTTATAAGTATTTGCATGCCATAACCTTGAAGATCTCAGATCTGGACAAAATTCTGGATATGTTGGTTAATTCCCATTAGATATGAGCACTGGTAAAGCAGTTTGACTGCATGAACCTCAGTTTGGCTGCAGTAGGGATCTAAAGATGTAAATTTGGCTCTAGAAGTGCAATAGAGTTTACTTTGGAATTAAGTTTTTTATTTATTTATTTTTAATTAATTTATTTATTTATTTATTTATTTTTTTTTTGTTTTTTTTTTTTGTTTTTTTTTTGTTTTGTGATTTCATGGTGCTGTATGCTAATTGCTTGCATTTGAATAAGGTTAAATGCTATTTGTTAATAATTCGGTCGTGCATTTAAACTGAATACTGATAACAATGAAAAAAAAACATGCAGTACTTTAGCTGTGTAAAATTAATTGTTGTTTAAAATACTTATTCTAACTACAATTAAAAATGGTTAAAAAATAAACATCGTAAAGTCAACACTAAAATATACTATTCCCAATATATAGTAATGGACTAACAAATTTCGAGGGGTGAATCTGAAAAAGGCTCATGAAAATAACATTTAATACATTCAGAAATTTAAAAATTTATTTTTAATATTTTGAAGTAAAAAATTACAAAATAAAAGAGAACTTTACACTCAAACCTGTTTTTGTTTAGCCTTTTTTCGTGCATTTTTTTCTTCTTTGTGCTAGAGCATCATTTGTGGCGTCATCAAGACCACGCCTTGTTTGAAAAATCGGACAGTTTAAAAAATTAATTAAAAAATAACTGTTGGAAAAATGAAAGAATTTTCTGAGTTCATGTTATTTCTTTTGCTTATTCTATCAATTTCAGTTACTTTTGACTGAAGGAAACAACCCCATTGCGGCAAATCAAGGAAATTGTCCGAAAAAGTTCATTTTTTATGTGCACTTTGCCCCCCTATGGCATCTTTTCCGCACTACCCATCATCGAAATTTAAAACAAAGTGTTCCCCCCTCATTACAGAGGAATAACAATGCACTCCGGAAAAAGCATTAGTTTAAAATAATTTTACGTGTAAAATAATTTATTTTAAAATTTAAATTAAAAAAAAATATTTTTTAACATAAATACATTTAAAGATGAAACTCATTTCCATCACTTGATTGTACTCGTAAACTTCAATCAATTTCCTCATTGCTACCCTGAGATAAGTTATTATTTTTGTACTCTCAAAGGTAAGATGTTCTTGATTAAAAAATGGTGACTTGGTTTCCTAATTCACTTATAATCGGTTATAAACATGTTTAATTAGAAATCTTGGCGGACGTTTTCTGTTTTGAGCAACTTTCACTGTTAGAGAAAATTAGAAGTTTTCTCTGATGCTGTTGCTATGGATCGATGAATGGGGTCGTTTCCGAAATTGAAAATGTATTTCTTTCTGAAAGAGTATTCTTAAAAGCATAGGATTAGACCATTTTTTAAATACTTTGACAAAGTTTAATATTAAAATTTTTTTTTAATCGGTGCACTTTCATTGTTTATGCTTCTACCGATGAAATGCCATTCAAAGATGCCATTTGCAAAGCACAATATTTAATTTGCATCTTTACTCACATGTACTGGCAACGATATGGTTGATAGCAAGCGTAGAGCGCAATATTAGATTATCTTCTTGATTATTATAACGTGGAAACGCGGTAGACAGATGCGCACAAAGCACATAATTTGTGACGTCATAAAGACTACGCCTTGTTTTCAAAATCGGACATTTAAAAAAATTAATTAAAAATTAAGCGTTGGGACGGTGAAAGTTTTTTTTCCACTCCATGTTATTATTATTTTTTTGCTTGTTCTATAAGTTTCAGTGACTAAACGTAGTACTTTTGACTGAAGGAAACAACCCCATTTAAGGCGAATCGTGTGATTAGATAGTTAGAAGTAGAATTTATTTTACTTAAAGTTTGTAGATCCTGTTGAACAATATAGTTCAAGAACGCTTAATTTTATCTCAACAACTAACGTAACAAAAAGTGAACCTGGATTTTTAAAAATAATCTTGTGATTAAATAGCTGAAAGTGAATTCATTTTACTTCATGTGTGTAGGGGAAGGTCGCCGTCAATGAACTACATAACAGTTTTCGATTTTTTTAGAAAGGAAATCCAACTCAAATTTCACGTTAACTGTAGGAACAATTTATCAGTATATTCACTTATTATATATACTCTTTCACTTATTATATATATTATTATATATATTATTCTATTCACTTATTATATATATTATTATATATACTCTTTTAATAATAATACTCACTTTCGTGATAAATATACACAATTAAGAATGACAATTAAAAGCTGAAAGCTATTTGTTGCTTAAAATTACATTTTGCAAATATATTTCAATGCAACATGGTTATATGGTATTTTTTAAGGTATTTTTCCAGTGTACTTAGCCTATTTTGAGTAATGTGCAAAAGTTATTATTGTATTACTTCAAAGGCTTATATCTCTTCTACGCACTAGAAAAACATGACAGTTTTTGTTTTGTTTTAAGGGGAAATGTAACGGTTTCTTACCCTAGCATTTTCAAATTTTTATCACCTACCTTACAGGTCACCTTTGGGGAGTGAAAAAACCCATTTATTCAGTTTTTCTTAAGTTTAAGCAATTTTTTCATAATAAAGGACTGCCACTATTAGCTTATTTTTTTCTGTACTTCTAGTATGCATAATCAACTATAACAGGAAAAAAATAGTTTCGTACATTAAGTCAGTCCATCATCGATTTTTTTATGCTGGAAATGACGAAAACGGCACTTTTTCAACCACTATTTGACAACGGAAAATTCGTAATTAGGCCGTTTTCGTCATTTCGAGCCTAAAAAAGCAGATGATGAACTTACTGTAGGAAGCTAATTTTTTTCCTTAAAAAAACAAGACAGTTTTTGTTTCGTTTTCCATGGCAATGTAACGGCTTCGTACCCTAGGGTCATTCTAGCGTTACGTGTGTGACTTTTTGACACCATTTCGTTGTAAATAACAATAAAAAATACGATATTTTAAAAATATTTCTTAGCAGTTTCTACTGAATTAACAGAAAATTTTAGTGAGCAGTTTTATTTCTGCAGGACAATTCTAATTGTTTTATAAAATTTTAAATTAAGCGTTACGTGTGTGACTCAGAAAATCTGAAAACTATCTATGCTTCATACTATTTTGTAATTTCCTGTGAAGTTTTAAAAGGTAAATGAGCAGTATTTTTTGTGCATGTGTCTAAGTATACTGTATTAGTATTCCACAAATAGTTGTTCTCTAAAGCTCGTACAATAGCAACAAAAAATATTTTATTAGCGTTACGTGTGTGACATTAGAGCGCTCGCTACGTGTGACACCGCGTGTAACTGTTGAAGGACATTTCCTAAAAAAAAATCCACAGATTACGTCAGATCTCTGCCAAATTGCGCACAGAGGTTCTTTGGTGCTCAGGAACTGACATTGGAATTTTTTCTTCCTGGGCTTTGTACTCCCCCCCCCCCAAACGGGGGTTTTCAATATTCATCACCGATTTAGTTTACATCGTATCTTTGCCAAATTTGGCACAGAAGTCCGTCTTTTGATGCTCAAGACATCTTATAGAAAATTCTTTCCAGAAAACCCAAAAAACGGGATAGTGAGGTCTATCAATAACAATGATAACATTTTTTTAATTGAAAAAAAAGTCACAGGTGTCTAAAGTTAAATTTTTAGATATAAAATTTCTCTTTTGTTTTCATTGACGGAAAACCTAACGCTGTTTTTTTCCTTTTATATAAGCCTAATTGTTGAAAATGCGTCACTTGATGTAACTATTATTTTCGAGGTAGACCGTGCAACGCCGGGCAACGCAGCAAGTAAATATTTAATCTGAAAGGATAATTTCACAAAATAAAGAATGAAGATAAAATTAATTTTTATTTCTATACGAGTTAAATAGTAAATGTCAAGCTTATAAACTATCACGAACTTCTAACCTATACTTATGTGGTTTGAAAGATTTGGAACATTTTAAATCGTCTGTAGAATTTATTCACTTTTTCTCAAAATCCAAAAATTATCAAAAAAGATAAACGCAATTTCAGGTACTCAGAACATTATACTTTTGATCTTAAAGTATATGCAGATTGAGAATACATAGTTTAAAGTACTCTTTGGGTATGAAAACAACAATTCTTATTTTTATTTATTTATTTATTTATTATTTTTTATTATTAACATTATTTTTAACACTCATTGAGTCTTGGATTCACTACCAGCACACAATACTTTTAGTTGAATTATGTAAAAAGTTCTTTTTCCCTTACATTCAAATGTAAAGACCCAACTTCTAATAAAAACCATTTAGGAGCGTTACGTGTGTGACATCTTTCAAAAAGCCTCGTTAAAAATTTTCTGCCGAATGTTCGAAGATGAAAGTCAGTTTGCAGTCATTATGTATCGAGTTAATTTATGACATGAGATATTTTTCTTCTAGTCCATCAATTTGACCTTGGGGGAAAACTTTTGTTCTTTTGCGTTACGTGTGTGAGCAACAAAAGTGACCTGCATATTTTGGGGAGTTAAAAACTTATCAAAAGTATTTATTAAAAATATCGACACATAATTATAGTAAAGCATCTGTTTTAATGATATTTGATAGTCTTTTTCAAAAAAAAAAAGTGATTAAGTAAAATAATTGCCTTTACATTTATTTCACTATTAATGCTCTTTTTTCACTTCCTTTTACAAAAAAGGAAGTATTGTATTCGCGATAAAAATTTCACTCAAAAATCGACCTTAATTTCCGTTTTACTCATTCGCGAATGAATATTGAGTTTTTTTTTTTTCGACTCGACCACACATGGATAAGTGCCTAAGAAGTATAGACACACGAAATATCCATAATGATGATTCTCGAGTTAATTACAACGAACGTCTATATGTACGTATGTATGTGTGTGCGTATGTGCGGATGTGCGGATGTGCATATGTGCGGATGTGCGTATTTATGTCGCATAACTCAAGAACGGTAAGTCCTAGAAAGTTGAAATTTGGTACGTAGACTCCTAGTGGGTTCTAGTTGTGCACCTCCCCTTTTGGTTGCATTCGTGTGTTTCTAAAGGGGTCTTTTGCGCCGTTTGGGGGAGGGGGAATCATTGTTAATTTCGATGTAACTCAAGTGGTGTAATAATTTGGCGGACACTTGGCGATATATCGCCAGTCTTTTGGTCGCCAAGCTTTGTCGACAACTTGGCGACAAATTTGGCGATTTTTTTTTTGAGCAATCACGATTGCTTATTGCTTTCATTTGACTGTTTTTGGCGTCCTATCATTTTATTTTCCCACCGCCACCCTCCGCGCCATCACCGTCGGCCGGCTCCTCACGATGCTGCTCCTATAGCGAAAGCCGTCTCCAGGTTGCATCCATGTCCTAAACACACGCGCATAAATACACAACTACAAACACACACACGCACACATACACACACCCACACCCACATACACCTACACACAAATACCCCTACACACATACATATACACACACCCACACCCACATACACCTACACACACATACTCCTACACACATACACACACACGAACACATACACACACACCACAACATACACACAACTACCCACACATTCATGCCTGCACACAGACACAAACACACATGCCTACACACACATACACATACCCCCTACACACAAACACACATACCCCCACACACAAACACACACGCCTACATACACACACTCGTGATTGCGAAAAACATAATTTGAATTCAAAATGTCAAAATTCAAATTAATTTTTCTTTTTTATAATCTGTTTTAATTTGGCCACTGTTGGTGATATTTAGAGAGTAAACTATTGAATCACATTAAAACTGCCAGTAAGGGGGAAATGACATTAAAGTGGAGTAAAAAGAAGTCATGTGAGGCACACATCAGCTCGTTTTACTTCACCTAAATGTTATCGAATAAGGCTAAAATCTGATTTAAAAATATTTTTAACTCAAAATTGATGCTGGAATTAAAAAGAACAGATATTTCTTTGTCAAAAAATAATGTTTGTTTGTATAATATGCGAAAAAAAATTTTGGTGTGCCAGGACTACTTTTGGTGGAATTTCCCCCTAGCAGTTTCAAATTTTTATCATCTAACAAACATCCCGTTTTGGGGAGTGAAAAAGCCCATTTTTCATTTTTTATTAAGTTTAAGCAATTTTTTTGTCATGAAGAACTACTAGTATCAACCTATTTTTTTTTGTGCTTCTAGTATGTATGGCTACCTACAACAGGAAAAAAAAATAGTTTCCTACTGAAAGCCCCTCATCGACTTTTTTAGGCTCAAAATGACAAAAACGGCAAATTTCTAATTAGGCTTAACGTACAATCTTTTCTTTTTGTGGACAAATAAAAGTTCATTCTTTCACCTTTAAAATAAGACGTATTTGATCTTTTTACTGGTTTAAATAATTTCACTAGAGCTTTTTGAAAAAGGATCAAAAATACCAAATTTTACTCATCCGCGAAGGAAAAAAATAGCTTAATCTCAGAAATAAAAATTCTCCAAGAAAAAATACAACAGTTTGGGTGTACAGAATATTGGTACATATTACGTACCAAATTGAAAATTCTGCGGCACGGCCCATTTGTAGATTTAATATGGAACGACCCCTCTACATCAAAAAGGTTTGTACGTGTTTAAACAACCTAAAAGTGTTGTGCTCCTTTCGTACTCGTTTGTCCAAAATAACGTATCTCAGAGTTATAGGCCAGTGGTTGGGGAGTGAAAAAAGGTCGAATACGGAAGTAATTGGTGGAAAGCTGGAAATTGTTTTAATTTATGCCGTATGGGTCTGTAATGACCATACTAAGTTTTCCCCCTTCTACTAAGTGAGCTTTCGCCACAGCGTCCAAATTAGTGCCAAAAAACACCTGTTTTTTCATTAGTGTTAAAATATCTCAAAAATGGCTCTTAAAACGACCAAAAATACATACAGGTTTCTTGTAGAGCACAAAATACTGAACAAAATGAGTACCTACAACCTGCATTTTTGTTAAATATTAAGCTCACAACTCTATTTCAAAAATTGGCTTAAATTACTAATTAAGCGCTTAAAGCCAGAACGCACCTCGTTCCTACGCTCCCTAACGTAAAAAAATGGCAGGAAAACTTTATTATGTTCATTATTGTAATAGAAATATATCGTAGGTGGAATAAAGGTACGAATGAGAAGGAAGGAAGTTGAAAGTAAGGAGGGAGGGGGGGAAACGCGTATCCAGGTTAATTATGCTAACCCCTTCCCACTCCCACCGGCTCTCCCTTTCTCCACTGAAATACCTTCGTTCCCTCCCTTCCGTCCACTCACCCCTTTCTTAGAGGCCGAATAAACCTTTTTATGCTGATATTTCTCCCATTTGCTAAAAATTCCGGAGGGTGGTTTCTTAAAATCGAAGTTTTAATGCATTTACAATGGGAAACTATTATACAATATATTAAAAAAAACAGCTTTTATGGCTAAGAAGTTGTTTAATTATATCACCCTCTCAATAATTAACGATTCGTTTTGACACAATAACGATTTAAAAAAAACTAAAAAAGCGGGGGACGACATATTTACCGTTAAGTTTGTTATAATCTTTTATAAATTCTTCGTGGATTTTCCTCGAAATCATTTAAAACCTATCATTCAGATACAGTAATGTTCTTTTTTTTTTTAATGTACATAATAGCCAGAATATTTAACTGTTCTTGCGAAATAATTTAGCAAGAAGGAATTCAAAATTCTTAATATTGAAAATGAAAGTTCATTGTTGCCTGCTTACATGCTATATCATTTTGAAAAATCCCCATAAGTTTGCTGTGTGATACAATAACTGAAATAAATTTAATCAAATTTCATGCATCTGAAATCAAAATCTGAAGATACGATCTAGTTTATTCTTAAAACGATGTTTGCAATGTGCAATTATGAAATAAAACTCTAGTAAACTTTCCAGCTGCAATATGCAATCGAAAATCTTATCCTGAATAATTGGTAACAGATCCTAAATTATCGACGAACTTGACTGCAAGCGTCGAGATAACAGAAAATTTGGTGTGCCAGGCTTGTAGAGTGAATTAAGTGCAAGGTCCACTATAGCTTTTGATGGTTATCCTGATGATTGTGTAGCAAAAAGTACCAAGTCGGCTGAACGCAACAGACGAACAAAGAAACACAAAGCTGGTTACGTTATATTTGATGAATCGATGTTAGTAACTATGCCTCAAGAAAAATTTCTATCAAATGATAAAAACAAACAACAGCTTATTAATATGTTGTGTGTGAAATTTCAAAAAGAAGGTTTTGTTGTGAAGCAAGCGGATGAAGATGCAGACTACCTTATAATTGAAACTGCTAAAGAAATCGAAAATGAGTCTGAATGTGTCATAGTTGTGGGTGAAGACATCGACCTTTTAGTAATAATGGCAGCAACCACTACTTCGAGAAATATTTTTTTCTTGAAGCCTGGCAGAGGCAACGTAAAAGACACTTTATACTGTGCAGCAACTCTGAACATAGCTCCATACATCAGAGAAAATATTTTATTTCTCCACGCTTTCAGTGGTTGCGATACAACATCTGCTCTTTTTAGACAAGGGAAAAAGAAATTTGTCAAGATCTTGAACTGTACAGTGTTACAACAAACTGTAAAAGTTTTCCGTAATGAAAATGCATCCCCTGATAGCATTGATGAAGCAGGGCAAAAAACTTTGATAGCATTATATGGGGGAAAGGACAGTGAAGAAACATTAAATTCCTTGAGGTTTAAGCTTTTTAAAAAATCACTAATAAAAAGTACTTTTAATTTAGCCGCTCTTCCTCCCACTGCAGCAGCAGCACGTGAGCACTCTTTCCGTACATTTTTGCAAATTCAATATTGGAGTGGATTCACGAAAAGCCCCTTAGATTGGGGCTGGAAAAAAAATAAGCATGGACTATTCCCAGTCGCAACCCGCAAAGAACCAGCTCCTTTAGAATTGCTCTCCACGATTTCGTGTAAGTGCAAAAAAGGCTGTACTCTGGCGTGTAGCTGTAGAAAAGCGGGCATCAACTGCTCGGCAATATGCTACAGCTGCAGAGGGCACGCATGCACCAACTCTCCGGAGGATGATGACGGCACTTCAAACTCAACTAACTTAGAAGCCGAAATTGATATACTGGAGGACAATTTAGAAGAAGTTGACTCATTGGAGGAGCGATATGATCATTTGCAAAATAATGAAAGTGGCAATGACCAAACTGACACTGACATTTGCAACACACTTTCAGCGTCAAGAAAAAAAAATAAGTTCATTTAACTGTTTATTTTATGTGTAACAAAATTGTTTATGTTAAATTTCATTAAGCTAGAAAATTATTGTAGTTTTTATCACAATTCCACACAATGTGAAACTTTCACATGTTGTCAAATGTTTTAGCGATGATCAACGTATCATTTTAGGTGACCCATATGTATATATTGCATTTTACTTTTAATATCTAATGTCTTTCTTTATTTAACATAAGAAAATAAGAGCTGTTTTGAAATCTGGAATGTTGCCCTTTGTACCTCACGTTTTCGTAATTAAATATATTTTCTACAATTACGTGTCTAGTACCTTTTTAATTACTCTTATCTGTGTGTTAATTTGATCAATATTTCATTTTGCACTACTAGAATGCAAAAATTGAGTGTTCATTGAAATAAATCTGACTGTTTATTTATCGTCAATAGTTAGATAAAAAGAAGATTACTTTTTATGAGTGATATATGAATACTGTTTCGAGTATAATTTCATCATACATACTCTGAGAAGCGAATTTTGCATTTCTGAACTTATTTTCTTTTATACTATTTTTAATTTCTTAGAAGAATTACTTTTAAGAATTACTTAGATATAAAAGCTGTGTTGTTAAATATATTGTATAATAGTTTCCCATTGGAAATGCATTAAAATTTCGATTGTAAGAAACCACCCTCCGGAATTTTTAGCGAATGGGAGAAATTTCGGTATAAAAAGGTTTATTCGGCCTCTAAGAAAGGGGTGAGTGGACGGAAGGGAGGGAACGAAGGTATTTCAGTGGAGAAAGGGAGAGCCGGTGGGAGTGGGAAGGGGTTAGCATAATTAACTTGGATACGCGTTTCCCCCCCTCCCTCCTTACTTTCAACTTCCTTCCTTCTCATTCATACTTTTATTCCACCTACGATATATTTCTATTACAATAATGAACATAATAAAGTTTTCCTGCCATTTTTTTACGTTAGGGAGCGTAGGAACGAGGTGCGTTCTGGCTTTAAGCGCTTAATTAGTAATTTAAGCCAATTTTTGAAATAGAGTTGTGAGCTTAATATTTAACAAAAATGCAGGTTGTAGGTACTCATTTTGTTCAGTATTTTGTGCTCTACAAGAAACCTGCATGTATTTTTGGTCGTTTTAAGAGCCATTTTTGAGATATTGTAACACTAATGAAAAAACAGGTGTTTTTTGGCACTAATTTGGACGCTGTGGCGAAAGCTCACTTAGTAGAAGGGGGAAAACTTAGTATGGTCATTACAGACCCATACGGCATAAATTAAAACAATTTCCAGCTTTCCACCAATTACTTCCGTATTCAACTACCCAACCACTGGGCTATTAAGAGGAAAGCTTATCTTTATTTTTCTCTTGAGAAGTACGAAATAACTTTAAAAAGTTGTACAAAGAAAAACACTATGTATATTTTCGCTCTTTTAAAATGAAATAATCTGTTTGAAAAAGGTTAAAACAATAATTTCAGATAAAAAACCTTGAATTGTCAATGTTTTTAGCCAAAATTTGGCTCGTTTTTGTTTTAGGCAGTTTGAAACCATTTTTAAGAATTTCAAAAAATAAAAAATGAATATATAAATATATAATTAAAGAAATAAATTAAAAAAAAGTTTCTTCTGTTCTATCTAGATTTAATGACTTGAAAACTGTTCCTTTTTACTTTATTCCTTTAATCTTTCGCCACATCTTGCGTCCGAGTTGCCACTTTTGAAGAAAAATCTTTTTACATTTTTATACATTTTTCAGGGTTCTGCTACAAACCTCCTGCGCCATCGATTATGCACAGATAAACAGATTTTAAAAGAAAATCACATTTACAAAGCAAAAACATATTTAAGGAATTTTTACGCTGTTATTACTGACATAACGAATTTATCTTTCTTACCATTATTAGTTTCTGTAGATTTTGTTCAAATTATTATTATTATTACTGTTTGGAAATTTCATTCCCACATTGGAAAATTTATGTGACATTTCTAGGAGCATATATTTCGTACAACCATGCTTCAAGTTAATTTTGGGCCAATTTTCATGAAAACAGGTCAAACTGTCTTTGTTCTTAGCAATGTACAGGTATACAGACACACAAACAAATGAACTTTATTAATTTAATTAATGAACAGTTCAAAATTGCTTCTTGAACCATGATGAAAATGTATTAACAATAAAAAAAAGTACATTGAAGCACGTTTTTAATTATGGGAAAACTTTTTTAGCCAAGCGTAAAGATATAATAATTGTGACTGATTTTTTTCTCTGAAAGCTATAATTTCGCGCAGAATATTTCTTTGTGAAAATATTCACGTTGCCAGCTGAAGCGTTTAATTTTCATTTTTTTCTCGGTTAAACTCATTTGTATTTAATTATGAAGCTGTAACTAAAGAATGTAGAAGTCTTCGAATGTTCATAAAATAATAAAAGTATACGGTCTTTCCATTGCTTTAATAATTTTAAAAGTCTTTCGTCACATGATCACACATCATTTTGATGTATAGAGTTTTGATGTGTGTGTTGTACCTTGGGACACTGCTAATTTCTCAGAATCCACTTTTAGCAGTCCTGTTTTTGAAATCTCTAATAATAATCTTCACCACTAAAAGGTGTCATAGTAAAAATCAGCATCAAATGAGTAAAATTGACGATTTTGCGAGAGAAAGAAAATTTCTGTGACTCCAAAGTAAATATTTTCTTCATTTTCATTTCGTTTTCTCTGTCTTTGTATTTGTAAATTTAATCAACTGAATTTTATTTTGTTATAGAAGAGAAGCACTTTAAATGTTTTTCTTATGAGAAACTAATGATAGTGCATCTAGATTTAACATCCTTTTGGTTTTTCTTAAACCACGTGGTGATTGTACCTTGGGACAGCAAAACATTTTGTACCTTATTACACGTTCAAAGGTACAACATATGCATGGTTCTTAATAATTAAGATATGTTTAGGAACATGGAACAATGTTTTAATCTTATGTGGTCTTTTAAACGCATTTAATGTTCGATAATAATTCATAATTTATTGTTCATAATTCATAATTAATCATTCATGATTTAATTCACAACGAGATTTTTTTTTTTTGTTTTCTGGTGCAAAATTGGTTTAAGTATATGGCTTTTTCCTGAATCATGTAGCATTTCCTAAAGTACAACAGGATGTGTCCCAAGGTACAATAACCTTGGGACCGCTTGGAACTTTTACTTTAAGTGGCTAACAATATTTTATTTTCAAGCTGTCTGATATTAAAAATAATATATTGCATAGAAGTACGCTGGGGTATTTTAATGTGACTTTTAGATTTCAAATTTGATTCAAATAGTTGAAGTTAAAAATTAAAATATGAAAAGTGTCCCAAGGTACAACACCCTCCCCTACACGATATCTTTAACGTCTAACTGCAGATAGAGCTGAAATTCAAATCAAACGTGCGCACCATTCAATGTATTTGTATTTAAAAAATTTGGTCATTTTTTAAAAAGTGTAATTTTTCTGTCACACGCTTTTTACTGGAAAAACGTTAAGGAACAATTTATTAAACAATGCTTTTTAATTTCATCAAAAATACATCTATGTAAGCCTGCGAACAGTTTTTTAATAATAATTTTTATTTTAATATATTTTTGTTCTACAACATGAGAATTCTCACCTCCGTGGCATGTCACACACCTGGTGTGACTGTTTATGTTGCTTAATAGCTTATTTAAATAATAGTTTATACTTATTTATTTATTATTCCTTTCAAAAGTGTCTAAAATACTAATTGTTTAAGTATATTTAATTGTTCAATATAGTGTATCAGATCGTTTTAGTAGGGTAAGAAATTATGTCTACACAATAAATTCTCACATGAATTACCTGAATCAAAAGGGCCATTTCATTAACACGTGGTCGTAACGACATCACATTTTATTTTCCTTGATACAAGGGGTTCCCCTTGTTTATTTTCAGCCACAAAGAAGTTGCGAGATTTTAATCGAAAAACAAGAAGATATATTTTGTTTGAAAAACTAAGTGTGGTTATTGGGAACACTCACCTCCGTGAACATGAATTTCAGAGATGTAAATTAATGTAAAAAAAAGAAGCGAACATGTTTTCATATGTTTAACATGTGCAGATTATAGAAACGAAGAAGAAAAAGTATTTCCCTGAAAAATGTATCCGTTAGGTATATTAATGGAAAATTCCTCACCTCTGTGAATCTCACCTCCGTTTCAGACCTTATCAATGTCATTATTTCTGAGGGGAAAATAAATGATGGAGCGGAAATACATCAATATCAACTTATTAGGGGAAATACTACAAAAATTACAAATTGCCAGTATATTTTCAAATTTAATAATTACTATTTTTAACACACATATGAACTAAAAGGCTAACTAAAAATTAAGCCGTATTTTAATTAAGAGAGCTTATTTATGAGATTCCCACTAATCATTAAAATAGCTCATTGTTTGCACAATTAACAAAAGTACAACTTCGATATTAAATTGGCCTCGATTTAAACATTAAATGGTTTTTCTTTTTTTTTTTATTTCTTTGAATGAGGCATTTGTTTTTTATTATTTTTATTAATGAGTAAAATAATTGGAACTTAGTTGGGCCATTGTTTAAGATTACTTCTAGTAGGTAACACTTTCATATATGAATGAAAAAAAAAAAAAGAAAAGAAAACAAAAGGTTTCGAAAATGAAAAATATTTGCATTCAAAAGTTACATGTTCTGGAGAATGAACCGTGTGTGAACTGTAATAAGAATTGTAGAACCTTTTTCCATCGATAATTAAATTGTTAGTCCAGTTTAAATAACACTACAAAATCTTAAAATAGTAGAACGAACTGTCTTTAAATGATGTCACACTTTTTTCTACATTTCAGACCCCCCCCCTTTTGTCACCAAGTGTCACACTTCACTAAACCCCCTCCCACCCATTTGACACATGCCACACCATTCTTCATAAACATATTTGCATAAGAAATGCGCGATGTCACACTTATCGTTATTCCCTTCTCTCCCTTCCCTTTATCACAAACTCTCTCAATTTCATGAATCCTCTTCCCCCCTTAAAGCATGGCATCATTTATGGACAGCCCCTAAAGAATCTGGAACTGTAGTAGAACATTCTTGTGTGACTATAACCGTATTGGTGACATTTACAAATTTGTAAATCTGCATTTATGCAGAAAATACACCCACTGAAGAAGCAAGTTCAATTTTTCTAGGGGTGGAAATAGATGGAACAACTTTTGATAAATAAAAAAACTTTTTAAAGGGCTAAAATTTTGCAGTGTGTATTGATTAATATCATAATGGGAAGAAAACGAGCTGATGTGTGCATCACATGACTTCCTTTTACTCCAATTTAATGTCATTTTCCCATTATTGGCAATTTTAATGTGATTCAATAGTTTACTCTCTAAATATCACCACCAGTGGCCAAATTGGAACAAGATTAAAAAATAAAAACAAGTAGCCAAATTTGTCGCCAAGTTGGCGAAAAAACTTGACAACCAAAAGACTGGCGATATATCGCCAAGTGTCCACCAAACTGTAACACCACTTGAGTTTACATCGAAACTAACAATGATTTCCCCCCAAAAAGGGGCAAAAGACCCCTTTAGAAACACCCGAATGCAACCAAAAGAGGAGGTGCACAAAAAACCCTACTAGGGGTCTACGTACCAAATTTAAACTTTCTAGGACATACCGTTCTTGAGTTATGTGACATACATACGCATGTACGCACATATATACATACGTACAAACGGACGTCACGAGAAAAGTCGTTGTAATTAACTCGGGGAATGTCAAAATGGATATTTCGGGTGTTTATACTTTCTTGGGCATTTATCCGCGTATGGTCGGGTTAAAAAAAAAAAAAAAAAAAAAAAAAAAAAAACTCAACATTCATTCGGGGGTGAACAAAATGGAAATTAAGGCCGAATTTTGAGTTAAAATTTTCTCGCGAATACAAAACTTCTTTTTCTGTAAAAGGAAGTAAAAATGACCAAATTTAAAACATTTTATTTACTAAACAATATAATTGTATTAATAAGAAAGTTAAATCTTAAAATCAAATCCATCTTGTCATAAAAACTTACAGCTGTACTAGTTTCGTGTGTTGGTTCAATATATTTTTAAAAGATGCTGATATTTAATATATGTTTTGAACGTTTAGTATTTGATTTGTTTAAATTAAAACTAAATTTTTACCAAATTTCTGTGTCGCAGCATGTTCTAAGAATCTAAAATGTTGGGATCTTTTTATTTGTTATTACTTAAATACAGTATAATCCCTTAATACTCCCTTCTCGTTTGTGATGAGTGTTAATTAAATGGCTGGTTTTATTACAATAATGATTGCATTTGAAAACTTTTAAAAGGTCACAACATTTTAGATTCTTAGAAAATGTTGTGTAATTAGGTAAAAGTCAAATGATAGTTCAATAGTGCCGTGTTAAATATTTGAGCAGAAAATCATATTTTCTCTCGTACAACTTTCAGACAAGTCATAGATTTATATTCCGAGTCAGGAAATATGATCTTATCATTGTTTGTATTATTTCGTTGTTAAATGAGGAGAAAGCAAATCATATTAGGTATCGCAATCTGTGTAATCTATAACTCATTTCTGACAGAATATAATGATTAGGTTTCTCGGAAATTGTGGTTTCTTGGAATAGAGAATTCGTTTGTTTATCTTTGGGACTTTACGTATTTGTTAGATCAATTTTCTGTTATTGTGACTTGTCCACGCTCATAGAATTAATTTTAATTCAAACTATTTTAGCAAAAGGTCAAATTAAATGAAATGAATGGAAAATTTACCCTTTTTTTTCAATAATGCTCTTTGCTCGCACGCATTACTTCCAATAATTGATTGGCTATTTTCAATTAGATATTCAATTGTATTCTTCCCCAGATTTCTAACTAAAAAGATAAAAAAGTCAATTCCTCCATACCATTTCTTTTCCAATATTTTTTGCAACTCGGTTAAATAAAAATAACGTTTCCAATTTTGCATGATCAATGAATACCAACAAAAGCTTGAGCAAAAACAAAATATGTTAGCAACGATTTATTGCACTTATTTACTCTTATATACATTTACGTAAATCATCTGAAAACAGGAGCCTGATTTGCCTTTTGTTTGGTTTAATTTCTGCAATGGAAACGAATTGATATTCATAGAATATGTTTCAGCAATACTTACATTTTTCGAACTTATAAGTAGCTTCTAATGAATGTATTTCTTTATTTCAATTAATAAAAACTTCTTAATTTCATTTTATTTCATAATTTACTTTATTTTTATGTTAATTAATGTATTAATGTAGATATATTACTACAAGAAATATTATATGATTTTTAAATTTATAAGATTTTAAGTAAAGTATTTAGATTGTGGACTTTTATCTTAGCTCCTACGATCAGAACTAGCTTATTATTTTTTTTTATTTTTTTTTTTTAATGTTTCATTGTCATTGATCAATTTTGTGAGCTTAAAAAATGGCAGCAATAGTGATAAGTTTTACTTTACACCATACTGTTTAAATGCAGACAGAAATTATGCATAGTTATTTATTTATTTATTTATTTTTTACATATCCATGTGGACGTACTCGGCTTTACTTTCTTTCTCTTTGAATTCCCCCTAAACGTTGTCAGAGGGAGTATAAATTAAATTTCATTTATTAACGATAAATGATTAATTCAGATCCTCCCTACATTTAAATTATGTGTTACGATTTCGTCTACTACACTATTAAAATCCAACCGCATCTATGTATGTATGTCCTGCAAATGACCTCTTCTGATTGGCTGTCGGGTGTTACGTGACCTTGATCATAGTCACGTGGCACTGATGATGAAAACTCGCCAAGTTTTGCGATTTCTCGTCCAATTTCACACCCAAAACTTTCTTACCAAGACCCCAGACTCCGTAAAGATTATGGCGTCATCACTATATGAGGCCCCGTAGGCACTGAATTGCCACCGTTGGCGTCCCATTTCAAAATAATGTCTTATGTTAACGTTTGATAAAATTGAAAGTTGATGTAAGGATGTATATTTATTAGCAATTGTGTCTCCTTCAGAAGTTTTTCAGTTTAGTTGCGCTTTCATTAAAAAGAAACAAGCAGATATATTGACGCAATTTTTTATCGGTTACATGTGTTTGGCAACGAGATAAATAGCTAGAGTAATTTGAAGATTATGTGTTAATGTTATCATGTGGAAATGAATCTCGGTTCTACTGCAAAACGGTACTTCGAGGTGCTTATTTTTGGCGAATACAGTACTATTTTAGGTGGAGTAAGATTGATTAGTAAGAATTTGATGATATGACTTTTATATGTTGTTTCATTCAATATCTGATAGAATATTCTTTTTACATGGCACACTTTATGAGCAGTTCACAGTAGGTGGTAACATGTGCTGATAATGTTCATTATCTTTCCAACAAACTTTATACTATCACGAAAAAATTTTATTACTTAATTTCTGTAACGGTTAGAAAAATAAATGGCTTTATAAAACAACGAACCTTTTTTTTTAATGACTATCATCCAAGTAGAGTTTTCCTGTGATTGAAATTCATTAATATGAAAGAATTTCTTTCCTTTAACTATGTCGAATTATTTTGTTGTGTTTTTAAATTAAAAAATCTGGACAACAATAGCAATTTATTTTTTAAACTTTGAAAGGCATCAAAACAAGAAACACGATAAAGCAGATGAGAACCAGACGTACTGCAATAATTTATTGAATGTGAATGCATAAACGTTAAAATATAATTATTCTTTTCACGGAAACACTCTCCCAGTGGAATAATTATTCACATTATGCAGATCATTAATTTCAATGCAACTCGTTTGAAAACACTATGTCATGTACTTTTATTGCCTGTATTTTAAGGAAAACAATGTGACGTTAGAGTTTTTGTTGCATAATTTTAGCCACTCTCTGTTTAGTAAATATTTATTTCATCACTTTTCTGGCTAAATGAGTTAGAATACTGTTAATCAAAAAATAATAGGCTTATTTAGTTTTAACAAAAATTTATGCATTTTGCATTTGAATTTTGTACAGCGCTAATAGTTTAAGGGCTGAGTTGTTCGCTCTAAATCAAGGTAAACTAAATTTTAATGTATATTAATTTTCTTAATTTCATTTCTATGTACACCCTTAAAAAACTTCATTTGTTCTACTTTACATTACGTTTTATTTTATTTATTATTTATTTATTTTTTATTTATTTGTTTATTTATTTATTTTTTTGCAGGTGCGCTAAAGTCGTTGCGTTTAAATTTTCATTAATTTTCGCCCAATGGGGTTGTTTCCTTCAGTCAAAAGTACTACTTTTAGTCTCTGAAATCGATAGAAAAAGGGGAAAAAATAACATGGACACAGAAAATACTTTTATTTTCCCAACTGTTAGTTTTTAATTAATTTTTTTAAATATCCTTTTTTCAAACAAGGCGTGGCCTTTATGACGTCACAAATGATGCACTTTGGCGCATCTTTCTTTTACGTTTCCACGTTATGATAACCAAGAAGCGAAATAAATATTGCGCTCTACTCTTGCTATCTAGAATCTCGTTGCCAATACACGTGAGTAAAGATGCGAATTAAATATTTTGCTCTGTGAATGGCAACAAAGAATGGCATTTCATCATTTGTGATGTCATCGGCAGAAGCATAAAAAATGAAAGCGCACCGATTAAAGTAATTTTTTTTAAATGCTAAACTTAAACAAATTATTTAAAAAGTAGTCAGATCCTATATTTTTAAGCATGCTCTTTCAGAAAAAAATATTTTTAAAATTTTGGAAACGACCCCGTTATAAAAAGTTTTTTCACTCATTTGCGATTTAGTTAAGAAAATTCTTGTGGCTAGTGAAAGGTTTCAAATTAGTTTTTTCTGCAGTTTGAGTTTTTACGTATCCATAGAAGTTCACTTTAAGTCATTGTTTAATTCAAGCTGAGAGGTACAAAAAAATATATGCAAAATGTTAAAAAATTTTCAATAGGCTTTATAAGTGCTAAATGTCCAATATAGGAAGCCAATGGACAATGCTACACCTTATATATTTAAGTCTGTACTCAAGTTGTAAAACTGCGAAGAATTAAAGATAAATTTAATGATGTGCAGATCTAAAATTTGCTTTCTTGGGAAAAATAAACTTAGTTAATTTCCCCCTTTTTTCATGCATAATTTTTCAGTACTGTAGAGGCATTTCATTAAGATATAAACATGAATATAATAATATTTGTCACTGTCAAATAAGATGTGCTGTTATTTCTGATGCCCATTGGAGCACCCAAGGTGATGGACAACGAAGGCGTCAATCCGTTTTTGAGGCTAATATAAGCGGTTTCCGTGTGACTGAACCCCATTTTAGGTGGAAGTCGGAATTTTCCTCAGACACACAAGACAGATAGCACAATTCAGATTTAATACATTACAAGGAAAGCAGAAGAACAATCAGGGCAGTAGGCGGGAATCGAGCCCGCGCCTCTCTGCTTGCAAACCGTTGCTGAGAAATACCGCTCGACCATCGAGGCCCCAATCAAATAAGGTATGAAAGTTCTTCGTAGCACTTTGGAAACATCCGAGGGTTCATGAAATGAGCGGATACTTTATTTTAATACTTTAAAAAGCAAAGTTTTCTTACTAAATTTATGCCTGTTTTTAAAGAACAGAGTGAAAAATAGAACAGAATAACGAAGTAGCATAAAATTTTAACACTAAATGGTAATGTAATGGGAGTGACGCAACGAAATGATGACCATTTGACCGTGTATCACCCCATGATCCTAAATTTTTCGTAAAAGACGAGATTACGTTCCAGTAATAATTTGGTGGAACTTGTAATATTTTGTGAGATTCCTTGTAAGACTCCACGTTCCTATCCAGATTTCTACCCACGATCTCTGTAAAACTGTCTTTGTTGCATCGATTCAAAACACCAGGAGAAGCAGAAATAAGTCCCTTTCGCGGATAATAATTTCCCGCAATTTCGTAAATGTTTATTCCATTAATTGTAGCGAAGTTAAGAATTATTTGTCTTTAAGCTGTAATTCAAAGCAATATTATAGTTTATTTTATTGCTCTTTTCAAGTTTCTGAACTTAGTTAAAAGTTTGAGATTATCTTACTGGTAGCACAAGACATGAATTTTGCTGCTTATACTTGGAAACAGCGTTACGCCGTGACCTAACTCCATCAGAAATATTGAAATAGGAATATAGCTAATTTTAAAATTAATGACGAACGACGTTTATGATGAACGACTCTCAGCTCGAGTAAAATATTCGTTATTTAATAGGAGACTGTTCCAAGTTCTGATTTTGGTGCACAGCACTTTTTTTTTTTTTTTTTTTGAAGCAAGGAAAGTGGTTATTGTATATGTATGCAGTCTATGCCGTTGCTTTAGATTTCTTTATGGTTTTATTCTAATACAGTGGTGCCCAACCTAAGATCCGCTGGCCATTTCCGACTCGTGAAACTGATCCTTGTGGTTCGTTGTTTTGTTCAATGTCACAAATGGAAACGCACGATCAGTAACAATGTCACAAATTTGGAGCCAAACGTCCAAATTGGTTTCTGAAAGACCTGCATTTAATAAAATAAGCGTAATTATTGATAGTTTATTGTAAATTAAACGTAATTATTGATAATTATTGCGTAGTAATTAATATAGCAATTTTTAATTGATGATTTTCATTTATTTTCCATATTTTTCCACGTTTTTTAGAAACGAATGAAATATTTTGAAATTTTATCCGTGTTCTGGCTCGCGAGACTGATTTTACTATGAGGTGCTGCCCTCGGCCAGAGAAATATTGGAACACTACTGCTCTAATTGACACACATATATTGGAATTCGTATTCTTCCCTATGGAGTAGTCTTTAAAAGGCCTCGTTACTTAAAGACTAGATCGAAAGTTCGGAAGTCAGTCAGGATCTCTGTGACGTGCATAGCGCCTAGACCAATTGGCCGATTTTCATGAAATTTGGCACAAAGTTAGTTTGTAGCATGGGGGTGTGCACCTCGAAGCGATTTTTTGAAAATTCGATGTGATTATTTTTCTATTCCAATTTTAAGTACAAAATTATCATAAGATGGACGAGTAAATTACGAAATTATCGTAACGTGGAACCGTAACATAGGCACAAGCCAATTGGCAAGATACGAAATAATCATAACGGGGAACCGTAACATGTGTACAAGCCAACATGTGGCGAGAAAATTCACCATGCATTATTTGTAAATATACAGGCGAACCAAAAGACCGTTCATTTTTTCTACTACAGGCAAAGCCGTACGGGTATCACTAGCGGAAAATAAAACTTTATTCACGCTTCCCCTTTAAACGACAGAACAGATGTGGTTACAAATGTCTTATATGACCTCCTGTCAATTTTCTAATTTCATTTTTTTCTTCATTTTTTGCAGGAAATGAATCAGTCCATGTGGATCAATCAACCGGCGATCTACGAATCAATACACAGCTTGATGCGGAGGAAACCAAATCAGTTGTTTTCAAGCTAAAATGCCTAATAGATGGTCAAGTAGCATCAATGACGGGTAACATTGCTGTCATCGATGTCAACGACAATGCTCCCACTACACAATCTGGGAATAGCAGTGCTGTCATAACAAGACATATAAAACCGGTAAATATTTGACTTCATGCATTCTTGCTTTTTGATAGATATTTGGAAATTATATTTTATAGAGAAAAAAATATAAAAATTGATTTGACCGTTGTAAAATCCCGTGCTGAGTTCTTTACTTCGTAACAAAGCTTGTTTAAGCAATTATTAATTTTATAAATATATTATATATGTGTGTAGAGTGTGCATTTTGTTTCCTAAAAATAAAACCCAAATTTAATCAACGTTATCGAAAGCTGAATGATCGAATTCAGATAAAAAAAAAACCTTACTTAAAATTTTTGACTCTAATTTTTTGCATGTTTTAGATTTCTTTAATATGCTATTTATGTTACTGAAGCGTCATTCTGTAAGTCTAAGCCACTTTATTGATTTTTAATGTGTTATTTCTTGTGTAATGATTGACACGTCTATGTTTTTCACTAGATTAAAAAAAATCTGAGGTCAAAACTAAACATAGTTTTATAAGCAGAAAAAAGACCAAGTTTTAGAAAAAAGGAGATCAATTTCTCTTCTGATAGTTTTTCAAAGCAAATAAAGTTTTTTTTTCAACGAAATGCTGTGAAGATTAAACAGCGAATTATTTGTTTCAGCTCTTTCTAAAACATCAGCTGGTCATATTTAAATTAAACTAAATATTATCAACAAAGAAATTGTTATTTTTCCAAAACACAAAGGAAAAAAATGCGTAAGAGGAAATGTATTATTGTACAAGAATGAAAGAATATCAGTTAAAACTGTATAAATATAAATACTTATAATCAGAAAACCATAGCAGTTACAATCTGACAGCCTAATGCAAGAATGTTAATTTAATTTTTACCTTACTCGGCTGTATTGTATTCCTGGTATACTTATTGTTTTTGCATTGTTTGTCTTTTTTTATTCTTGATGGTAATGTCCCAATTGCTTTACTTTGGATAATAAAAGACGTAACATTATAATATAACATTTTCATATCAGTTAAATGTGCAATAGAGTAGTTCATTATAACAGATGCGAATTCAAATTTATTGATTTGGTAATAAAAATTAAAAATTTCGTTAATAAAACTTCCATTTTACTGATGGATTCAATTTTTTTAACTCACCCTCTGACTGGATTATTAAGTGAAACGTGTCTTGTTGATAAAGAATATTTATCTTTTTAATCATTTTTTTTTGTTCTAACATTATTTGTTGTTTAATTTAAAACAATTTCTTAATAACATTTGAAATCCATCAATAAATCCAATGGTGCTAAGACAGATAGAATATTTCGGTCGTGGAGCCGTGCATAAGAATGTAAAATTAATGAGAACAGGAAGTAGAATTTTTCATATAAAATGAATATTTTGTAATATTGTTATGCGTTTAATTTTGCAGAAAAATTTTTTCTCTAATTTTCTTGTATTCCCTGAAAGTGTTACAGAACTAATGATACAGTAGTAAGCATTAAATAAACTTTCACGAAGGTTTAAAAGTATACAGAAAAAATGTGAAACAATTTGTAAAATGTCAATAAAAGGTGAGAAATTCAGTGGAAAATAACTGACGAAAGACAGCTTAAAAAAAAAACATAAAGTTACTACGTTTATAAAAAGTAAAATATGCTTAGCAAAAAGAAAGAAAAAGTTTCAGGATTTTCTACCGAATGCCATAAAATCCTAGGTACAAAAAAACTCCAAGAATCTCATGCATAATGTACCTTTTAATCTGGTCAAAAGGTGGCATTTGCCTTTGTGGTGGTCAATCCTTTGAGACTGCAGCTGTCAGCAAAAGTTTTCAATGTATTGAATTCAAGCGTTTTGAAAAGAAGCGCTATTTCCGTAAGAAATCTCTGTATCTTTCCAGTCGATCTTTCCAGAAGTTAGTCTTAAAGTTCAGTGAGTAGAGGGAGTGCTTTTTGGATTTGCTTTTTTATTTCGTGGATGGAAATGTCTTTTTTTTTCTTTTTTTTTTCTACGACTTCATGTCATTTTTATATAGGAAAATTTGTTTGTTACAAGTAAAAAAGTTTCTTTTCCCTGTGACACCAGAATTTAACACAGAGCGTAGAAACAATAAGACTTATTTTATGCTTATTAGATATTATATATTAAAAGTATATAATGTTCTTTTTTAACATAAAAACTTATTTCGTGCATGTTGAGATTTTGCCTTTTTTTTTAATGAAAACAATTTAAACATTTGAGTAGCATAAACCCAGAGAATACAACAAAATAACTTTTCTCAATGGCTCTGAAGTAAAACTTACTAGGTTTCACTGCTCAACAATACACCTTCCCGAGCAGTTTCAAGATATATACAATTTCAAGGAACCTATTTCCTTGCGCATAGTTTTTCCTGTGCAAAAAATGTATTTTAATTGAAATCTTAACGCTCTATTTTGTCAAAAAACTAGTTTTACTCAGTAAAAAAAAGAGCATAATAAACTAAATGAATAAAAAGCATAGTTTCTTAATTTAGTTGCAAGTAAAATAAATTTAAAAAAAAGTTATGTTCCTTTAACTTGAAAGTAATTGATCCTATAAAGTAGTTACCGTGAAAGTGAATTAATCGTGAGTAGTACCCGCTTAGGTAATTTCAGCTCTATTACAGCACTTTGTTTGTTACTCAAAAGTGCATTTTATTTTAATAAACACCTTAATACCTTGAACTACGACTACACTGTCATTTTCGAATATGAGATCCCTTTATCAGCAACAAAACTTAGAAACAATAAGCCTTCTTTAAAATGTCAGCGGAGATATTGTCCTCACAGCTTTTGCCGGACATGTAGCACAGGAAAAACTATGCGTCCGAAACAAAGTTCCTTGAAATTTTATTTATCCTGGAACTGCTCGGGAAGGGATATTGTTGAGCAGTGAAACTTTGTAAGTTTTACTTTAGAGCCATTGAGAAAAGTTATTTTGTTGTGTTGTCTGGGTTTATACTGCTCTACTGTTTAAATTGTTTTCTTTGAGGAAAAAGTAAAAATCTCAGCATTTTTTAACGTCAGTCATGAGAAGCTAATGGTCGTCCTTAAAGCTATGCATAAACTTATTGTCGATATAATCACTAAAATTAGTAAAACGTGTAATCACAGTAAGTAATACAGTAAAATGTTCACGAACAAAAATGTAAAAGAATCTATTAACTCTTTGACGTGGTACCATTTTTTTTTATTTCTTATAATTTTATCAAAACGTTTGTAACTCGAAACCTCCCTATCTCGAGCGTTTCTTCTGTCCCATGAAAGTTGAGGTAGACAGGAACGAGTGTATTATGTTTTGAATTGCTTAATAATCAGGGCTGCGGAGTCGGACGAAAAATGGCACGACTCCGAATCTGACTCCTGGATTTTGAAACGTCTGTCTTCGACTCAGACTCCGGCTTTATTTATTTATTTTATTTTTTTAAAATCCCTCTTCTCGTGGGAAGGGGACAAACCTAGAAACAAAGATTGAAATATTTATTCCTTTTCATGAACTTTTCGCGTTGTGTTTTATTAAAAAACCTAATAAAACCTAATAAACCTATTAAAAATTTAAAAGTCAAGTTTAAAATCAAATTTTCCAATCAATACGGTTTTAAAAGTGAGATTACTGAAAAATTCCTTTTTTTTAATTGAAAAGGATTAATTTGCTCCTCTTTAATGTTTAACAAATAGGTGTTGAACAAATCGTGTGCTTTCAGTTTTTGAAACCTGTAACTTGAGATGAAAAACTTTTTTTTAAGTCAAAAACCTTTCTTGAAAGGGGGCGGCTTACCCCGGGTGACACCTGTCTGGTGGGTGACACCCCAAGTTAATTTCAGAGTTTATAAAACATACAAATACTTTAATTCTGAAAAATTTCTCTAATAGATCTTAAATTATATTTCATCTATACAATTTTAAAGAAAATAGGGCCCTATGTTACGGAGAGAGGTCAGGTACATGTACGTCTGGAGCAAATTTTACACAAAATGCGGCAGTATACAGCATTGTACCAATAGGTTTTATTATACCTAAATTTCTTCTTCAAAAAATTTTAATTTTAATTTTATTGGCTCTTAGAATTAACCTTAATATGAAGATTTTAAGATTAACTGCAATTATTGACTGTTGTAACCATGAAACAATATGCTTATTTTATTTCATATTTTTTAGTGAGAACCAAGCTGAAATAATTTTTTAGATTTAAAAAACAGATACATTTTATCGGATCTTTTGAATTCGCGCCTTCACTTATTTGAATTTACCGAACACTCTCAGAAGTTTCTTCTTGAGCTACGGGTCCCGACTTTCTCAAGGGATACATCCCTTTTACTATTTTATAACTGATATCAAAGTAAAAAAATACATTATTATTTTTATTTGAGAGTGATTACTTAGAAAATGTTAGTCAACAAAACCGTTTACTGACAGTTGCTATTAGTTAAAGAAAGTTAAAAAATAAAAAAATAAAAAAAAAAAAAAATTAAAAAAAAAACAAGCAAATTAGGGAACTGTGTTAGGTAGCTATAAAAGAAAGTTTGATAAACAATCAAGCCAGCTGGTTGAAAAAAAAGTGTTACTTTCTCACTATAGTCCTTTGTGCATGTAATCGCACCAATTGGTAATCAGTTTTGAAAAAAATGCAAGGAGAGTCCAGTGAAAGTTAAAGAAAAAAAGAAGACTGGAGTCGGAGTCGACATGTTTTCCAACGACTCCGGCTCCAACTCCTTTACCTCAAAATCAGTCTTACTCCGACTCTTCGACTCCGACAGCACTGTTAATAATAAAGTCTGATGCTCTTTACGTCCTTACTGTATCTTCTTCAGGGACCTCAGATTTATCTGATCATTTAAAAACGATAAACTAAGCGTTAATGTGCGCGGTTGTCTCTGAGGGTGTCAAATGTTAAAATGATAACCTCAGAGACAACCGTTTTAAATATTTTATGCAAAGAAAAAAATGCATTTACAACCTTTTTGTATACCTGGAGTTAAGAATTGAAAAAAAAAGTTATAATAATATTGAAGCAACAATTTGTTTCCCCCTCTTAATGTTATCATTAAAAGGTATATAAGAATGCTCTACAATGTGAGGTTAAATCCCTTTTAGGACCAGTTGTGCCCATTTTGGTATTAAAAAAAATCTAGGGGAGGATGGCCCAAAGCGGGTAGGTTTTAAAGAACGCTCGAAAATTGTAGTTTTTGGATTTTTATCGTAACAATTTCGGTTTAATTTCCTAGCAGGGTTCTTGAACCTCAAAATAAAATGTGATCTTTTTATTATTTCAAGCCTAATATTTATTTATTATCAGACATTACAAACACTTGAAAAACCCGCTTTGCCGTACCAATTGCCCCAAAGCGGGTAAGCTTAACTAATTGTGATTTGGAACGTTTGCCAATCAAATATGAAGTTATAAATTATTAAAATCATTGACTAGCTACATGCCATTATAAAAAAAAAAATATTAAAAAGTTGTACTTATTCCATTTTCAAGACAACACATTTGTTTATAAACAAAATAACAATAAAACATAAAGAAATAACTGAATAAATTAATAGACTAATTATTTGCCATCCTAAAAATTGACTTTTTAAAGTTTTTCTTGCCCTATTGAAATATAAAATCTAGGTCAGTACATGTGTCAAGAAATTATAAATAAATATATGAATTAATCCTATACCAACTTTGCCCGAAGGCACGTTTTTTATTTCAATAATTATAACCTTTAATTTAAAAAACAAAGAAACGAAATGACCGTCGTAGTTTGCAGGTGGATGGTGTCAGAATAACTTAATATTATTGACAATAAAAAAAATAAGCTGGTCTTCGACTAATCACAAGTTACAAAACTTCATTTTTTATTCAGAAAAGTTTTTTTTTCAATTTTAAGCCTGGTTGCGCCATGCCGCTTCACTGAGTCTTCGCTGGGACTGATTAAAACTCGTGGGTGTTCGGGTAAACATGACGTACGTATGCATCGCCGCTTACACACCATGGGGGAGGGGGCATACGAAGGCCTCCCCGCTTTCGGAGACCTACCCGCTTTGGGCCCCCTATTTGTAAGTAAAAGTACAATTAACAACGTTAAAAAAAACACAATTTGTAAAAAATGACACTTGCATCATGGAACTCGTTTTTCAATGTAAAACATTGTGACTTGCTTATGGATGCAAAGACGTCCAAAAAAAAAAAAAAAAATCAAGACTCTTTTGTTGGGTGTAATCTCGGGTGTAAGTGTCAGTAGCTTGAAAAAAATAAGGCGAATTTTAACCGTTGTTGGTTATAGTATTTTCACTATTGCATTCTCGAACACTTTTTTCCTGTTATTTTTCTATGTTAGAAATATTACTTATTCAACATTTTTAATATTAAATTGTTTTGTAATTAAATTAACTCAAAAGCTTAGAATTAGATGATCATTCATGTTTACTCTTGTTGCCAAGTCAGCAAGAGCAAAAAACTAAACGGGAATAAATTATCTTGCTGTTTTATTGATTTTGCAATCACCGGAGCATATCCTTAATTGCCAACACGTATTGAGCAGTGAATAAGGGTGAAAAACACTTAAGTGAGAGAGACCTTTAGATTTTTTGAATTGATCGAAAAGAAAATTTTAAACAGTTACCAATAGTTATAGATTATTGTTAATCTTTGTCATTTTATTTGACTTAAATCAGTCTGCATGTAGACGATATAAAATACTTTAAACATGAATTATTGATGCAATTTTTGCAATTTAGTTACTGTCATAAAGTAGTTCATACACCCTTGGTTGTTTTATAGTAACTCAGATAACCAAATTTTATTCTATAACTAGCTGCGTCGCCCGGCTTTGCACGGACTACCTCAAAAATAAAAGTTATGTCAAGTGACGCATGTTCAACACTCACACTTGAACAAAAAAAAATCAGTAAAATTTTTCGGCAGATTGCGGCAAAATAATCAAAAAGTAACCATTTCAAATCCCCCAATTACAGGAAAACTCTTTAAAACAAAAGCAAGAATTTCACTTGCTCATATTCGAGAAAAAAATGGCAACAGATCTTTCGTCTCAATGGTTTTCTTCACGCTATAAATTTTAATGAAAGCATTATTACGGAAAGCTGAGATGAAGCACTGTGTAATAATTTGAATGGAGGAAAACCTTCGAAAAACAGGGATTTTATGTCGAAATCTAAGTGTCATAATTAATAGTTTTTAATTGATACATCCGCTAATTATTATCGGATGATTATGTTAAATAGCCAAACACAAAGACGGAAAGATTACGAATCCGTCGATATCTGGTTCAATGATCAGTTCACTGTCGTTCGGGAGAAGTAACTCGGACATAGATGACTACATAAATACATAGATGATTGCATAGATACACAGGTACATACATAGATACATACGCTCAGTTTTTACTTATATAAGATCTCTGTACTGCTACTTCAAGATATGCACAAATAAATCAAGATTGCGAGTTATATATTTGTGGAGGATTTCATGATCCATCAAAATGTTTTAAATTACAAGACTGTTTTTTTTAACCTAAGTATCTGAAATAAATTCCAACTACTTAGAAGTCGATTCTAGAATGTTTTGTCATATATTTCACGCTGCAAAAACCATAACTACCCATAGTATAATTATAAGCGCTGATACAGATGTTTGCATCTTGGGAATTTATTTTTGGAATAAACTAGCACGTCTTGGTTGTTTAGGTCTATGGTTTGACGGTTCGTACAAGAAGAAATTCATTTCAGGATGTCATTTGACAGCTCAATCACAGGCGAAAAAAATTGTCATATTCTGCCAGCATTACACTCTCTAAGTGACTGTGATTCTACCAGCAAATTGGATTAAAAAAACACAAGGTTTAAAAGTTGCATCGTTGGATTTTAAACAAAAAGCTCTAGGACATTTTGGAAATCCAAATCTTAGTGTTGAATAATTAACTGAATTAGAAGCTGTTAGCATTTATCTTTTCTTGAAAAATAAAATTAACTGCTGATGAGCTTTGGCATAAATAAATTACGCAAAATATCGGTTTCCGTTTAAATTTATTAAAAATAATTTGCACATGAGATGCTTTGCACTTACATTTATTAAGAGCTGCAGCACAAACATATGTTTGGATAAATGCTTACCAAACACTGTTACAGCCTATTGATTACACCTTATTTGGCTACGAAAGAAGAAATGGTAAGTTGCACCCACAGCAACTGATGAAGCGACCATTACCGAAATTGTTGATTCAGCCCTATAAATGTTCATCCAGCTGTCAAAAAAAGTCTCGTTCTTTTAAAAAATTATAAATAAATTGTATTTTGCTTTGAAAATGCATCAATAATGATTGTCAAAATAAAAAAGATTGATTTTTATATTTTGCTTTTGAAGACCTAAATAATAAATTCGCTTTTTGGTAATATTAAATAACTTTTTTCAACAAAAATTATTTTTTTTAATTTTTATTGTTTTATTTTATTTTAAATTACCAAGCTTTAAATATCTTAAATTTTAAGAAACAACGGCACATTGTAACTAGGACAATCATCAAAATGGTTCAGATGAGTTTGCTCAATTTATTTACTTAGTACCTAAGAGAGCGGAATATAAAAAAATAATGGACCAACAAACCTCCTGGCAACATCCAGAAACGTAATCTGCAAGCTTTTCTGAGTTCAAAACAATTTACAGAATGCGGTCCTCATATTTTCCATACAGCGCCTGCACTACAATATTTAACTCGCTTCCTGATTATCATAACGTGGAAACGAGATAGACAGATGCGACAAAGTACATCATTTGTGACGTCATAAAGACAATGCCTTATTTTCGAAATCGGACTTTTTAAAAATTAAACGTTTGGAAAATGAGAGTTTTTTCTCTCTCTATGTTATTTTTTTTCTTATTCTATCAATTTCAATGAATAAAAGTAGTACTTTTGACAGAAGGAAACAACCGCATTATGTCTACAAGAAGTTTTATTTCTTACGTGCTTACATAAATACACGATGCAGTAAGCCCTTAAATGCTTCAAAACTTTAAAACAAAAATCCTATTGTGCTTCCTATGCTATAATATTTAAAACTAGAAAATTCATAATTGAACTTTCTCCAAAAATGTTTTCAATCGTTCTGGGCAAAAAATAAATGATATTTTTTGCATCAGAAATCCTCTATTTATCTCAGCAAATTCATAGCTACAGACTTCATAATGGTCCATCAATTTCTTCATGAATAGCCATAAAAATAATGAGCACCGTGGCATTTACCTTAATTTTATTCGAGATATAACAAGTTATGTCCCAAGATAAAACAGTAACAACTTTTTCTTTTATGTACAAGTTACCGTCATCAAGTTAGGAGTGATGCATCAAACAACCCCAGGGGAATTGTAAATAAAGGCGTGGTTCCATTAAAATACGATGTGCGTTAAATTATGGACAGTTTAGGCTGACATTAGAATTTCAGGTATAAGCTCTTCTACGAGTATAAGTTATGCCCTAAATTCTCAATTTAAAAGAAATTGCCATCGAGAGTGGGAATATTTTATGTACACGCCCAAATTGGTTTTACTTTATGAAATATCATGCCAAACAAAATACCATCATGCATTTGCCAGAATGCCGATAAATTATTCCGTTTTTGAGAACAACTGTATGAAGGCTGTTAAATTAATTCCATAAACTTTAAGTTGGTAAAATGAGATATGTATACTGCCGAGGGCAGGTTAATGGCAGTATCTAAAGAAGGGAGTTTTCGAGAAATTTAAAGAAACGCGTTTTGGATTCAATACGAAGAATAGGCAAAAGTTGTAACTACACGTTATTTTTGCACTTTTTTTTTCAACGGAAACCAATTAAGCAAAATCGTACAATTATGCTAGCGTACAATAGATGATAAAAATGAAATTCAAAAAAAAGAAAAGAAAAAAAAAAAGAAAAACTTGCAGTTACTGCTCTTTACCTGCCCCTGGCAGTGTATATGGTTCGTTCCTTTATGGTTTTCTTTGCCCTTTATTGAGCAATCACATTGCTTATTGTTCTCATTTGACTGTTTTGGCGTCCTTTGATTTTATTTTCCCCCGCCTCCCTCTGCAAAACCACCGTCGACCGACCTCACGATGCTGCTCCTTTAGCGAGCAAAGTCTCCAGGTTGCGTCCATATCCTACACACACACGCACATGCACACACACACGCATACATGCACACACACACGCATACATGCACACACACACGCATACATGCACACACACACGCATACATGCACACCTACACACATACATACACACACACATACCACTCATGCCTGCACACAGACACAAACACACACGCCTACATAAACATGCACACGTTAATTGCGAAAAACATCATTTGAATTCAAGATGTCAAATTCAAATTAATAATTTTCTTTCGCATACTTTTTCATCCAGATGAAAATACTGTCTACCGTACTTTAGCATAATTAACCCCTTTTTACAACATTTACTGGCGACAGCAGTTATCTGTAATTAAAAACACAGCAATAATGAAACACAAAATGAGCTTAAAAGACTAAGTCCTTGACATTATTTTTTTTTTCGAATTATTTTCTGCAATTATTTTTTATCAAGCGACTTTTCGAGCTGCAAGCATCAACTTCTTTCATCTTCTTCTCATCTTCAACTTCATTCTTCTTCTTTTCATGCACACAACCCCAATTGTATTTTGAAGCTCCTTTGCCTAAAATGTTTTTTTTTTCTTTTAAAAACTGTCAAGAAAAATAACTTATTCTTAAAAGCTTTTTTTTGAAACTTTTCATGACCTTTCAATTTTTTTTTTTTTTTGATGCTATTCTTTCAACAACACATTTTATGCACTAAGTGTTAACTTTATTATTTTACACGTCTTTCAACCAACACGATTCTTGATCACTGTGACGTTTTAATGAAAGGGACGTCTTTTCTTTTTAACTTCTGATTTTAATTTTTATGGCTGATTTTTAATTTGACTGTCTTAAAGAAACATTTCCTAGGGATACGTAATAAATTATAGCACAATTTTAACGCTTATTAGACGATACAAAGATGTTATGTAAAAATCAAAAGCATTTTTGAAAATACAAATTTTCAATTTCCACTAATGTGAGTCAAAACGTTTCAATAAACTAGTTCCTTAATTTCTTTAGTATTTACCTTGTTAACTTTTGAAACATAGCATTTAAGTTGAAGGTCATCATGTGACTTTGTTTTGGCGCCAAATGTTACGAAGTTTTCACGACATTTTAACCTATTAGTCAAAACTGTCATTACCATCATCAAAGTAACGTGACATCTGTGATGACGTCATCCACCCAACAAGCAATCAGGGGCGACCTTTAAGGGAACATAAGAACATACAGGCATGCATCCGTTCCGATTTTAACAGTGTAGATTTTAGATTTTACTGTGTTTAAAAAATGGTCAACTACTGGCACACGCTGGTCAACTACTGGCAGTGAGTGGTCAAGTACTGGCGAAATCTCCCTTTTTAACTTACATTCGAAATAACTTGAAAAATAGTAAGTAAAACAGAAAAAATGATTAGTAACCGTTGATCCTGATAGTTTCATGTACACATAGAAAAATTTTCAATTTTTTTCCAGTTTTTTTTCCTTTGAAATTAAATAAAACTTGTAGAAATTTCCACTAAATGGTCAACTACTGGCAAATCACCCTACATTCTTTAAAGCATTTTCAAGCAGTTTTTATCTAAAACTTGTCCTAATCAGCACAGGATATTAAAATATGCAATTATTATGTTAAAGGACATGCAAATATTTTGAAACGAAATCTTTGATTTTCTGTCTCTATTTTGAAATTAAATGTCAAGAATAATCCCTTCTAACTATTAAGTACCATAGCGTGAAACAACATACATTATAAGAATCATTAGAAATCATGCGCTTTGAAAATATCAAGATTAGCTGTCGTCACTCGCAAAGTGGCGATTAAGTAAAAGAAAAAAAAGGGGCAATTATAAATATTAGTATCATTCACCACCCGCTCAATTTTCTCTCACATGCATTATTGATTAATTCTTTCTACCTTGAATCATTTTATTTTCTGTTGCTAAAGACGCAAAATTAGCAAATGAAATATTAACGTAAAGAATATTATTATTTTAATAATAACGAAATTTTAGTTAATATAATTTATAACAGTCTTTACTAACAGGTTCGACCGTGACTTTCAGAAAGAGCACATTAATAAATAATTTTTGACTGTGAATTAAATTTCAAAACCTCCTTTGATTAAGAATTCTAAGATTTTTTTTTATAGAATCCCAACTTTTAAATGTTCCTTAATTTAAATATATGAAAATAATTCACGTAATTCATTGAATATTTTTGGTGAATTCCGGGGGTAAAGGAAGACAACGGAAGGAAGGTGGTAACGTCTGTAAGCATATCAAAAAACATATTTTTCAAAAATTGATGCATAAACTTTTATACACATCATAGTAAGTTGCTAAAAATGCCAAAACCAAGAATTTTTTGTTAATATTTTTAAAAAAATCAAATTTAAAAAACGATAACGGAAGGACATTTTTGCGACATGATTTTCACGCTCTCATATTCTCCCCGAAAGTTCAGTTAAACTATTAAAGGAAAAACTCTACAAAAATTAGATCACATACGGGAGTGTTTAATCATTACAATTTCATCTCTAGTTTAAAAAAATAATTATTTTAAGCATATTAACTATGTATTTGTTAGGGGTAACGGAAGGATAGTAACGGAAATACAAGAAGTCCAAAACACTTAAACTTGGTAAATTTTAACTTACAAACATTTATTCAGCAAATACAGCAGTCTGAAACACGAGCCAACTGTTACAATTCTGAATTCTTTAAATACTCAATAATTTTATAACAATCCATAGATATTTATCGTCTTTCTCAGCCAACACGAAGACCATTTCCACATTATTATGCATTCTCAAACAAGTTATTTCTTTTCCTTCATCTTCTATATGAAGTACCTGTCCAACATTGCTCTTTGTTATTTTTTTTCCCTTTCATCCAACTAACAAAACTTGTCCAAACGTTAATGAATCCTTTGGCATATTGTATGATTTGGTGTTTTTGATTCAGCTGTATCTTCATTTTCAACATTATTTATTGACCTTCAAAATCAGTCTGTTGACTTTGAAGTGAAATCTTCTCCTATTTGTTGAAGTACTTACTATATTCAATAACATAACTTGGTAAAGGATTCAAATAGAGCATATTTTGAGTATCATGATGAGAATGGATATTTTTGAGTCCTTCTTTCTCCCTGATTTTGAAAGTTGATCTATGAATTTACTGATCTCAATGCGAAGTCAATGCTCTCAATAGTCCTTTCCTGTGACTTGTGGCAACTAATCTGAAAGCAGTTTCAATATTGTATTGTTTCAATATAAATTTCAAGTTTTTAAGCTAATGTTTCAGCTTGAATTGGCTTTTCATATCACAATATGCCATACCAAAATGATTTATACATGGTTTGGAGTTTTTAAGTGTAGTTTTCATGATTTTCATCACATACAATAGAAGAAATAAAATCACGAAACAGTTTTTAAAAGAAAATACAAGTTAAATTTTTAAATGAAAGCACACGTATTTTTTGTACAAATATTACTTATATATGGTTTAAATGTGACTACTAGCTTTAAATAATAATTTGTTTTGTACTAGCACTATAAAATTTTTCCCTGTACCAGCTTATAGTTAAATGTCCTTCCGTTACCATTAAAAACCATATAAATTAAATCTATGTTAATATTCTAACTCTATCTCCTTGACAAGGACATAATTCTGCTTTGCATAAAAAAACATTAGTTTCTATACACAATAGGTTATGCGTGAACTAACTGAGATATAGTATTTTGGTAACGAAAGGACATCAGATATTCGCCTTAGTAATAGACCTCTTTCATGGTTGAAAAAAAAAAAAAAAAAAACAGAATTTTAAATTACTTACCAAAAAGTTTAACTAGACATTCAAAAGATAAAAGTTAACCTAAATATTATATGCTGATAACAAGTTTATTGAAGGTTCAGCATGTAACAAAAAAGATATTTTTTGCTCTGTAAAAACACAAAGAAAAAACTTGATTTTCTAAAAGTCTTCAAACTATTTGGGAAAAACAGGTTAAGATTCAAGACATTCATTTATTTCTGAAGATGGCAAGTGACGGAATATAATTTTTTAAAATTCAAGTGTCATATCCCCTTTTTTTCATTCTCCCGTAAAGAATTTTAGTAACTGACTCTTCCTTGAATATTTTTTGTTACATAAAAACAGGCAAACTAATGTTCCTTAAATACTTTTAGTTACATAAAATCTGGCAGGGTTATGTTCCTTGAAAATTTTTAGTTACATAAAATCAGACAAACTAATTTTCTTTGAATACTTTTAGTTACAATAAATCAGGCAAACTGATGTTCTTTGAATATTTTTAGTTACATAAAATCAAGCAGAATATTCTGACGTGCGCAGGTAAAGACAGTAACTGCAAATTTTTCATTTGTCAGTTTTTTTTTTTTTTTTTTTTTTTTTTTGCATTTTTGTCATCTATTGCACGTTGTCCTTATTGTACAAGCGTGCTTTGGTTTCCGCTGAAAAAATTGCCCGAAAAAGACGTCTAATTCCAATATTTCCCAATTGTTAGTATTGAATCCAAAACGTATTTTTTCAAATATCTCGAAAATTCATTTCTGCAGATACTACCGTTCACCTGCACACGGCTGTATTGTTCTTTGAATTTTTTAAAAACAAAAATTAAATTAAGTAAAAACATTTTGCACAGTGCTTTGATATGATGATATTATGTTTCATAAAAAAATCTTGAAATATTTTTAGGAACATTTTGGTTGATTTATTTGTGGTATATTTATCAACCAAGAGATCTTATTCCATTTAAGACATTTAAAATAATAACTTAGTAAATTTATTAATAATTACGTTTTAGTTACATTGAACGTAATAATTTCCATTTAAAAATGTCTTTGCTTACTTTTATTCAAGAAATAGTACTTCCGAAACAAAAATGGAAATAACTGTTAAGTTTTTCTCTTTCTTTTTCATTTTTAGATTATTTATCAAACCTTAACACATACGTTTTTCCTCCCACAGGGTGAAAATTCTCTTAGTTTTGCTGTGAGCGCACTGGACAGAGATTCAAAGGAAGTAAATCATTTGGTGTCCAAGGTGGAAGACGACGTACTAAAACTATTCGTGGCCAAAGACCTCGAGATTTATGGCAATCTTAGAAATGTATTAGGGGGAACGTTTGTGAACGCAGGTAAAAAAAAAGATGCATTTTCTTACTCTGGCATATATTTTGCGAGCTACTTCCGGCAAATACTCCTAGAGAACCAGTGTAAAATAAATGTAATCTTTCTTTGAAATTTGTTCTAAAAAATATGAATTCTAAAAAGTCTTTTTTTTTCATGAAGCTGAGGATGTATTAGTTTTTTATGATATAAAGATTCATATATCCTTTCTTCAAATGTGCATTGACTAATTTTTCTGACGGAGCAGTATATATGCAAATTATTTTTTCCTTATTTATTCAGTATAAAATAGAGTAAAAACTTTTTGCTGTCTGTGTTCATGTTTTCTTCCATCCAAAATGGTTCGTTGAAAGAAGTGTGATCCGCTTTTTTAATTTATTCTTTACTATGTTTGATTAAATACATGTGACAGTGTTAAAGTTATGAGTAAACATCAAACATTTTGAAAACAGTTAAAATTTTAAAAAACTTAAACTTTTACTTTGTTATTGATCAACACACATAGCTCCGAAATTGCGATGACTGGGAATTCTAAATGGCTGTAAGTTATTTCTAAAGAAGGGGAAAGTTATTAAAGCACTGAAGGTTTGAGGAATGAACTGGCTTAAAATTGTAAGTTAGCAATTAGATATAGATTTTGCCATTCAATCAGTTGAGCTATTAAATGAAGTGTAAAACTAAACATAATAAGATTTGGTACAAAGAAAATGATCGCGCAGCGAAAGAAAGAGAGAGAGAGAGGGAGATCGAAATTTAGGTAGTTAAAAAATGCAAGACAAATTAATATTTGTTCCGTTGGAGTAAGTATCGTTATGAAAACGTTCTTTTGGGCAGATGCTTGTTCACAAAAGGTTATAGCATCAAGTAATGTTCACTGTGTTAGAATTTAATAGAAATAAATCTCAATCTAATATTCCTCCGTTATTGCAGAGTTTTAGGCAAAAGCTCCTGAAAAAGGCTTCACCGTATATACTTATCTCTGTAAAGGAAGTATATGCACAGCCAAGTCCTGATACGTATCGGGTTAGGAATGACGCATCAAGAATTCTTGATCGATATTTTGGCATTTATTAAGAGTAGTACCAGGATTCTGATGTTAATGCTAGTATTAGGAATTTTTTTAAACAATAGGTGAGCCTTGAAGCTGCTATTTTATGTTCCTCAAGATCAGAGGCAATCGGAAAGTTTTATGTCAAAGTTTTTAGTCTATGAGAAAATGGAGTTCATTTGATTTTATTGTTTTAAATCCTGTCACCAAATAAAATTAAACCGTGTTTGAAGTTCAAAATACTAAACATTAAAATATTATTCAACGATTATTTTTATTTAACTAACAAAAGACCAAAAGTGTTAAAACTTCTTTTTTTTTTTCTTAGAAATCGAATCAAAAGGACCACTTTCCTTTCCTGGACCTGAGTATAATTTTACTGTTGTAATAAAAGATTTAGGTTTACCTGAAGAAAAAAACAAGGCAAGTATCTTTCAACTTTTCAATTCACCTTGCAGTAGCTTACAGGTTGTTTACGACAGGTCAAAATGCAAAGCATGTTCAACTTACCTTTATATTGCAGTGAAGAAGTAGAAACGTGTTCTTGAAAGTTACATCTAAGTGCTTAAAAGTCAAATAGATACTTTTGGGCTTGATTATCGGAAATCTTTTGTGGCACTTTTTTGTAATGCGTGACTTGACCACTTAACCGAAATACAGTTACTAAAAAATGAAAGTTTTGTCAACATTTCTGTGCATGATTTCAAGCAGAAAAATATTGGGTATACTTCCTTTGCTGAAGAAAATGTTAAGTTATGCTGACGTGGGCAGATAAAGGGCAGTAACTGCAAAATTTTATTTATTTATTTTGACTTTTTGTCATCTATTGTACTGTTTGACCGCGGATTGTATGTAATTTGGCAATCTGCCAAGTAAAGACTATTACATCTGAATGAATCTAGCACGGGATAAGAGAAAATGACGATAGGATTTCGATGCACGCGTTTTATAATGTCATTAGTGCCTTATTCATTTTTATTGCATTCTCTAAAATAAAATAAGGGGAAAAAAATAGTTACAATGAAAAAAACAAAAGGAAAAGAAAATATTTTCATTTCGTTCAGGAGCGTAAAAGCAAAATGGTAAGCTCAAAACTTTTTTGTGAATAAATAAATCAATTAATTTTTGCCGGTTGAATATAGATCAAATATACTTTATATTAAAAAAATGTTACTGAGAGCAAATTTTCATTTTACAAAACTAAGGCTAAATAATAGGGAGACAAAAGTGCACATCTGTAACAAACCAACGAAGGCCCCTATAAATTAACAGATAGGTCCATTTCCGCCTATAAGCCGGATATTAGCCTCTCCCTGTAATCGATGGTCAGACAGTATGTTAGCTTTATTGTACAGGCTTGCTTGTTTGGTCTTCACTCAAAGAAAAAAAAAAAAAAAAGAGCGTTTAATTCTAACATTTCTCCAATGTTACTCGTAGTATTGAATCCAAAATGCGTTTCTTCCAATATCTCGAAAACTCATTTCTGCAGATACTGTCGTTTGCCTGCCCACGACAGTATAATCAAGAAATACGTGATGTTTACGGTCAGAAAGTATATGTGGTTCCACATTTATTGAAATTCAACATTATAAAGAAGTGCACAATTTCTTACTGAAGCAAGATGCCATAAGCTCCTAGCATCAAATGAAATTAATTGCAATTTTTATGTTGTACTAGTTTATTGTTTTTTTTTTTGTGATGCAATGTGTGCAGAGCTCTCCGTTGTCTGAATTTCATTCCAGTTTGACTTTTAATGCCTAGTGTAGAGCTGATGCAGTGTTCAGCGGAATAAAATGGTAAATAGCGTTTCTATGAAGAGTACTGCGGAGATGAACAGTCGCTATTAAGTCAAAATAAAGTAAACCAAAAAAATAAATCGACAAAAAAGAAAATAAAAAACTTTCGTTGATGTATTTCGCTGCAACTAAGTGACAAACTTGGTGGAACTAAATTATTTTCAGTTGATTTGCTATCTCACAGCAGCTATATGGTATTACCTGAGCTGATTGATTTGGATATGCACGCGTCTGTTGACATTTTAGCTAGTGACTACTTTCCTTGCTAAAAAGTGCTCCTATGCCAAACTTCAAAACATACCAACCAGGGAACAAGCAAATCATCCCCTCGAGAGGATATCTTAACTGCACTGTCATTAAATTTGACAAATTTTTGAGAAGTGTAACTAAAAAAGAGTTAAAATACTGTGCAACCATTACCAGGAGGCAAGCGTTTGGTCGAAAAGAATTGTAAACTTTGAATAATTTTGTTATTTCAAAACAGGATTAAAGTAATTCATTATTAAATGCTGTATCATAATTTGTTTTCATTGTAGTGATTACAGTAATTAAATAAATTTTTCAGCAGTGGTTCTTTTATCTTTGTTTCCTTTTTTTTCTTTCAAAAAGTACTGCATTTCTAAAGAAGAAAAGAACAGAAAACATAGTTAGTTCAAAACCTTTTGTTTATCTGTTATTTCGTAGATTTATAATTAAAAAAAAATTGTCAGTACCATTCATTCTACATGAGCTTGAATTTTTTTTTTTTTGAAATTACTAATTAAATGAATAAAAAAATTTTCTTTACCTAATTTCATAAAAAAAATAACGATAATATTTTTTTAAATGGCTTTTAAAGTAAAATCTATTTTTAAACTTTTGGTCTACAAATATATCTTAATTATTATCATTACCACATTGCTCCGACGCATTAAATTTACTATTGCGCATGTGGATCGTAAACAGAGAATTCTCTTGACTTCAAATAATGTATTTGCTTTTAAATTACTTAAAAGTCAATCTAAGTTGAATTCAATTATAATGTATAAAATTTTACTTTTTTTTCAGGTTAAGTATAGAATTGTTTTGGTTAATAAAACAGAAACAGAATTTCAGTTGAAAGATACATATAAAGTAAACATATCAAAAATGGCTTCTCAGTATGCAAGGGTAAGTATACTGTAACATACAATGAAAAATACCTCTTCTTGAAAAGTATTCATTGAAACTTTTTTGAAACAAAGCGTTTTGAATAATAAATGCAGATAATTAAAGTTCTTGGTTTGCATCGGTAGTTTAAAAACCTGCCGATGTAAAGAAGAGATAACACATTTCAACCTCTCAAAATAGTAATTAGTGCTCAAACTGAATCTCTCACAGCAAAATTGATAAAGCTCTTTGCTTTGCTTTTTAAGAAAGCAATTTTCACTTTGTATAAAGGATATTTTTAAGTTGCTCCCTCTTTCATTTAGATACCAACGATTTAATTACTAAAAAAGAATGCTTTTCAATCTCTATTATTCATGTCTTAGGTGTATTACATTATTGTAAGTTGTAGGAACGTTACAGTTTTGTTCATAGTTAAACTTTCATTGAAAAGTCAATCGAAGAGTTTATAAATTTTCCGTTTGAAGATAGAGGTTGTTACCAAATGGTTTTATTTTCAGAGTATTTTTTCTACGTTTATTAATTTAGTTTTTTGAAGCGAGAAAAAGTATGCAGGGAATGAAAAATACGTCATTAGCCTGGTTCACTGTGAGTTTAGTTTATTTGCAAGGGATTCAGAAGTTTTAGGGAACTAGATCTTTGAAAATATCACTTCATTATAGTTGGATAATCTTTAAGTAGCTTCGTACCATTTCACCAGACATGAGTTTCTAGCATCCTGGACTATCGTCTTCTTTCATCAGATTTATCCTCATCTAAACGAATCTTGTTTTTCACACATCAGCATGTCTCCAGCCAAACGTTAGTTTACCTATCCTCCAAATTTTACGCATAATTTTTAATGAACCTTTAGTTAAGTTACTTTTTTTTTAGCTTCCAAATTTCGTAATAAGAGTAGTGCTGTGATGAAATTTAATGTAACTTATAATAAAACATGCATTCAAACAGGGGCGGATACAAGGGAACGCCATGGGAGTCATGACCCCCCCCCCCCCTCCTCTAAACCGTCGAAAATAGTATCCGTTCACATTATTTTCAAACACTTTATGAATAAAATATTATCAGTTTTGTAGTCTTTTCAATTTATTAATACACTTTGAAAGTAAATATTTGAAATACTATTTCTTTTCATAGCCTATGAAAATATTTGTTACGTTTATGCCCTATTAGGTGCCTTATAACTACCGATTTGGTGCTGTTATTGGCACTCAAGCAGTTTCAGAAAACTTTTGCTCCCAAATCCGCCCTTGTTTCTCATAACCATAGTCATTTGTACAGGGAATAGGGTGGTGTCATTCGCTAGTATGATTGTTAGGGTGGTTCAAAATTACATTTAAAAAAAAGTTTCTCCTAGGTAACAGGACACCCCTCAATATTTTTAGACTTGTGGATAGTGATATACTGGAAGAATTTTAGCTTCCTATTTCAACTGAAAGAGGGTGCTCAACCACCTCCCCCAAACTTTATAAGTATGGGGAAGGAAGTTAAAAAATACATTGAACTACAAAAACAACGCTACGTATTATAATCTACACTAGTAATATGCATAGGGGAGACTGGGGATACTTTATCCCTGGGGATAAATGATCCCATAGGCAAAAAGTACCAAAATCATTAAATAGAGATTTGAAACCTGAGAATTATGTTAAAGTTATACTTGTACATAAAACCTGGCAACACTTTGTGTTTTTCAGCCATTTTGTTTTAGCTGAAGAAATGACTGTCTGAATGTGTTGTCAATAATATAACAAGTATGCTTGTAGAAATCGCATATTAGGATACTTGATCCCTTCGTTTTGAAGGATACATGATCCCAGGGATCAAGTATCCATATGACAATATAAACACGGTGAAAACAATGTAACTGTTGTTTACTTAGTTTACATTAACTTTAAACATTCAAAACCATATTAAAATAATAAAATTTTATCATAGTATGAGTGATAGATTTATATAATCACTGCAGTAAATATACTAAAAAATAAAAATATCATTTCGCACTTGTAAAACCCACATAACACCTAACATCTAAACATAAACTAACTCTACTGATGAGTTATGTTTTGATCAGCCAAATGAGCTTGAACAAGTTGATATAGATGTCAAACCCTTGTTTGAATGGAGAAAAAAAAATGATTTTGCTATCGTTAGATTTACATCAAAAAAGTTAGTTGCCCTTTATGTAGACCCATTAGCGGATAGAATGCTAAGTTGGATTTCTAGAGTGTGAAGTAAGTTTTCTTAAACGAAAAGTTAACATGTTTAATCAATCTATTTTTCCTGAAAAATTGACAAAAGTGTAGGAAATGAGAATAAATGTGTTAAGTTGCACCCATCCAGATAGTTTGAGCTGAACTTTAAGAACTGCAACAAACGAATTGTTCGCAGTTGACTTTTCAGGTTTTGAAAATATATGCTAGGTTTTTCTATTCTTTTCTATTAGAATGCTGATACTTACATTTTTCATCCCTCTGTTTTAAAATTAATTCAATGGATAAAACTCTAAATTTTACTATTGATAGACAAGAAGCAAATAAGTTGATTTTTGTGCTTGTCGTTCTTTTTCTTTTTTATTTGTTGTAATTTGAGTTTCATTACGCTACTTTAAAAAATTGTCAGTTTTATTTATGAAATATATTGTTCACAACTGTATTAGAGAATAAGTTACTGATCAAAAGCATCATAAGTTCATTTAAGTAGCGTACATTTTTTTTACAAATGTCCTAGTGGAATTTTAAACAAAATGTTATTTTGTGTTCACTTTATTATAATTAAATTAAAAAAAAAATAGAACTAGTGTTTTTTTTAGAAACGTTATGTAGAAAACTAAAATTCATAAATAAAGTTGATCTAACGAAATGTTTATGTATTTTCTCAGTGGGATCAAGTATCCCCCATGAAGGGATCATGTGTCCCTTGATGTGGGGATACATGGTCCCTTTATAAAGTTATTGAAAAAAATTATGTTACCAAAACTATCTGTTTAATTTCAAAAAAAAAATACTGTGTCAGATAGAGGAAAAAATTACCTTTCTTCACGTACTTTTTTTTTAAATTGATAATTTGCAGCCGAAAAAAAAAATTGAAAATTAAAGTGGGGATCAAGTATCCGCAGTCTCCCATATACATTTCAATAAAATAATTATTTACAAAAAAAAAACAGCTAGGGAAATGAAATAATCCTAAAATTTGGGCATTTTCTATGCTACGGCTAATGTAGGGGCCATTAAGCACCCTCTTAAAATTTGAGTAAGAAGCTAAAACTTTTGCATTATAATACTATTAATAAGTCTTAAAAATATACGGGGTGTCCTGGTCTCTAGCTGAAAAAAAGTTTTTTTGAACCACCTTAATGCTCCTCCTAAAGTAGTAGCCTGTATTCAGACACATTTTTTCATGGACAACAGATTGCATCTTGGGCCGGCTGGTGGAGCGATGGTTAGGCGCTGGCCTTCTACGCCTGGGGACCCAGGCTCTGACCTGGGTGGCCCGTCGGTGGATTTTCGAGATGCAGAAAATCTTCAACGCCCATGTCGTATGATTATGCGGCATGTAAAAGATCCCTTGGATATTCGTTTGGCTTAGAATATCCCTCGGCTAAATTAAATTCCTAGTGCGATTTCGCATCAAATGAGAGCCCAGGTGCCTCCATCTGGTGGAAACTGGGCGTCAAAAACACTACTGTGTCATGCATCAGCGTCTTAATGGTGACACACGAAAGTCTCATGCATTGTTGGGGAGCGCACTAGGGCTGGTTATGGCCCAGACGCCTCTTGAGGTGGGTCTCTTATACAGCACCATTGGAAAGGACAGATTGCATCTTTAAACTTAAGACTGTTGATGCTACTTATGAAACATTATACTAATGCCATTGTAATTTTTTTTCTAACATTCAACATTAAGAACTTTATTGGTTAAGTGGGAAATTCGCTAAGAATTTTTCTTTAATCTTTCCATGCAAATACAATACCCATATATCACCCGATTTTATTCTCCTGTCAACCACAAAGAGTGAATAGCTCTTTTTTTTTTAAAGAACCAGTATTGAATTTCATAGTGAAAAATTACGAATTGATTCAGAAACAGAATAATGCTTTCTTTCTTTTCCCAAATGTAATTTTCTTCAATAAAAAGGAAATTTCAGACTGTCATCCTGATAAGAATAGATTGACCTAAAAAATGATTTCTTCTCGTTTGTGGGAAATAAGTGACCCATAAGTTTTGCTCCAATAATGATTCTTTGGTTAGGATTTCAAACATAAAGACATTTCAAACTGAAAAATGATTCACTGTTGGTATCATACTGTTGAAAAAGGAATTTATGTCAATGTAACGGGCTATTTCTCAAAAGCTTTATAATTTTTTTTTACATCATTGATTTTCACTATGTTTTTATTTCCTTCTAATTTTTGTTTTGGAAGTAATTATCTAGAAATCATATTCTTTTTGGAAATAATTTCGGAATAATATTTATATAGGTATTCCTTGTTTTGAAAGGAATAAAACGATGCATAAATTCATTAGCTGAAGTTAAAGGGTACATTTCACAACTGGTTTACGAAGTTTAAGTGTTGAAGAATTTTTATTCAAGATTACTTGCGTTGCTTGGCTTTGCCCTGTGTACCATGAAAATAAAAATTGTGCCAAGGATATATGTTTAACAATAAGGTTTAAATAAAATAAAAAAAACATCATGCAAATTTTCCCTTCCAAACAATAACGATAGTTATTAAAATACTTTTAAGAAATTAAAATGAAAAAGATGGATTTAAAAAGCTTTATCATGGAAACACAAAACAAAATAAGTATAAGAAATTAAAATGAGAAAGGTGGAAAGGAACAATGGATTCAAAAAGCGTAACCATGGAAACGCGAAAACAAAATGGTTTACAACTTGAATGGAAACGAGATTTTTCGAACTTGATTTAAAAAGTCTTGTAACTTTTTTTCCTTTGGAATTAGAAGCTTACTTTTTCGACCATGGGTCGAGATAGTTCTGGAGTAAAAAATGTAGCTTTTTCCAATGGTTTAAAAAAAAAAAAAACTGTGGGACTTCGAGATAAAATAGCAAATAACTCCCGCCCTAATTAAGTTAGAGCATTGAAACAAATTGCGTAAAACCCAGAAAATTCTATCGTTTTCAACAATATGTAATATTAATATGTGAAAGTAATTTTTCACCCCACTAATTCGGGAATTTATGTGAAAATTGGGCCTATATTGGAATAAAAAAAGAATTATTTATCGAGTTTTTTTTTCAAACTGGTCTGCAAACCTTTCCGGTGCTAAAAGAAAGATACCGTGAAAGTTTAGCGAAATCGCCCGGGTAGTTCTCGAGTTTTGCCCTTTCACACAAACACACACTTTTTCGGAGAATTCATTTTATGCTATATAGAGGTGAGAACGTGATTTCGACTGACTAACAGAGTTAGGCACTTTACGTATGAGGACACGGCATAAGGTTTTGCCTAGACTCTCTATCTAGAGAAAAGCTCTGTTCTAAGTCGAAAAGGTGTTATCAGAAGTATATTACTCAGAATGCTGCTTAAAAGTTTACATTTGTAATACTCTAATGAATTAAGAGATTATAAACTCTAGAAGCATAGTAACTTCAAATAATATGAGTACTAGAATGTGTGATTATTTTTTTTTCCCGAAATTTCAGGGGGTATTGGATTAAAAAGGTACTGAATTCTCTCAAATTATTTTGAAACTTCGTCATTTATTTTGAAACTTCGCTTCCTATAGCTAGTTATGCTCCATGTAGAATTGCAAGAATAGTTAACGTTGTTACACAGGAAAGTAGGCTTGTTTAGTTATGTTTGGAATTTTTTGTTGTAACAAATAAAGAATACTTTGACAACTCATATTTGCTGTTAATTTATTTGTGAACATGTTTTTCAATTTTTCAATGAAAATATAATTTTTTCTGAAATATGTGTTTTTCAAATTTAATCCGGAGGCAGAAGATGATTTCTTAATCTAATTAAATTTTATATTTAATATTAAGATATCATCATTTTCATTCTACTTACGATAAAAATCAGTAACCGTTTCTTCAGCATAGGATGATGGCTCACCCTATTGAATTTATATTTATATTTTCAAAAACTGTTTAGAGGTTAACCCTGTTATTTTATTTCGTTATTGCTATAGGTCATTCAACTTTCCACGTATGGAGCGAACTACAAAAAATTTCAACTTTCAGAAGAAGTAGAAAATGATTGGCTAAACATAACTTCAGACCATGGAGTAGTATTTGTCCAAAATCCTCTTATTACGTCTAACTTGTCTTCTGAACGGAGAACTGTTTTGTGGCAGTGGAGCAATGATACAAATGAAAAGTCAGGATCTTTACAATTACTGCTCAACATTGAAGCTTCAGGTATTTTTTTTTATTTTCTTTTTATTATTTTAATCAAAACATTCGGAATTGATAAACAGAAATGTTGGGTGGCAAAATGTTGAGTGCGTTTCTCTAGAGATTTATAGAGCAGATGCAACTGAAGTCTGTTTTAAACCCATAAATGCACAGTGTTGCCATTTGGCAACATTCCCAATTTAGTCTTCTAAAATGCTACAAGTACAAATTAAAACTCTGTGGCCTAAAACCAAGGAAATACTCACTGAAAGTGTTATTAAATCAATTTTTAGCTTGTAAATGAAACAATCCGGTGAAAATCAAAAATAGATTGCTTTTTTATTTTCAAACACTGAACTGTTTTACTTTAGTTTACTTTGTTCGAAAATGTCTACTTCTTTTAATTCCACGACAAATAAAGTTTTACTACTACCTCAATAGTAAGACATTTTTATAATTGGTATGGCTTTGAGATTTTTGATGGTAAATTATTTGCTGTTTTTTCAGTAAAAATCAAATATTGCCAAGTGGTTGTATAACCATCAACCATTAAAGTAAGATTTTTAAAGTATTTTTTTCATGATTTGAAAAGAAGTTTAATGCTAAAGAACATATTTTAAAGTGTTTAAAGAAAAACCTTGCATGGTAAAACTGAGAATTCGACGATTGAGTTAATTTTTCATTCCTGAATGCTGTGAGAAAGAGTCTTTTAAAATATGAACTTACTGTAGTGCAAGTGCTTTGTCATACTAGTTATAATTACATCGAATATTAAACTACAAAAATACTGAAATCAAAACGTTTTCAATTCATCGGTCTAAATCAGAGATCTAAACAGAGATCTAACCGATCTAAACCAGAAAAAAATACCCAAACTGTGGTCCGCGGACCCCCAGGGTTCCGCGAGTCCATACAAGGGGGGTCCGCGGTGCTATCCAGATAAAGCATTAAATATAATTGAGATTGAAGGACGAGTAACGACATATTTTAACTCAAAACTAAAGCTCATTTATAAGGATAAAACAGTTCTTGCTTAAGAACATGCACCCCCCCCCCCCCCCCCGCTCCCACGGAACTCTCGAAAGTAAACACACAACACATTAATTAATTTTGTGTACGTGACGAAATTCATATTGTTATAAAATTATATTGAGTAAAATGCAAATATTAAGGCACATTTTTACAGCTGGGATATCACTTTGAATAAAACTTTTGCTCAACTATTTTCAAGACTAAATTTAATAGTCAACATTCAGGATTTCAAGCAAAGGCTGAAATAGTTCAAATACTACAGTAACATGTAAATTAATGGTAATACTATATAAATTAATATTAATGTATAAATTAATAGTAATGCATATATTTAAAGGAAAAAAGGCGTAAAAATGTATTGCAAAAGCATAGATTTAACTGTGTCAAATGATTTATGTTTTTCTCTTCTTTTTGCTTGCGCTGGGAGGGGGGGGGGGGGTCCGTGAAGTTAGCAATTTTTCCGGAGGGAGTTCGCGGAGGTCTGTAGTTTGGGAACTTTTGATCTAAACTAAATAGCACTTTTGTGATTTTCTAGTCTCCTGTTTTTCCTTCGCAGGTTTTATAATTCTGGAATTTATTTGTTTTCAATTTGAAAATGTACATTTTTTGATGAGTCGATTGTGCTTTATGTAACAAGAATCTCCATTGGAAGATTTTAAAAAAATAATAAAATAATAATTAAAAAAATGTAATGGTCTTAATGTGTTAACGATGATAAAAATTAAATCTAAATAATACAGCAGTAATGCATCAAGGAAAGAAAAAACATGAACGATGCACAACTATTATTTTTCTTTTACTTGACTGGTCATTATTGCTCAGTTAAATAGTGGCGTTCTTTTCTTCATTCATAAAACAGAAATAATTTGACAACTTCGCTCGAAATTGAAAAAAAAAAAAAATGTCTGGTCGTATACATATTTACGAATTAGTTTTGTTTTTACTAAAAAATGTTGTGCATTGTCCTGAAAGCTTGAGGATTGATAATCTGTTATAACTGCTGTTTATTCTATGATTTCTCATGTTATAGTTAAAAGTAAAATTTGGATGCATAAATGAATTCACGGATAAAGTATTAATCTCTAGTTCCTCCAACATCCAATATTTTAAGATAAAATTATAAATTTAACTGTTTTTTATGTTTACGAAGTATTTTACTTATGTATGCTTTGTACGTTTCAGAAAATTCAGGCTTAACTTGTGGTAAGTATTTTTATGCAATTTAAAATTTTGTTTCATCGAATTTTATTTAAAAAAACTATGTTACGTATTATAAATGAAAGTAAATATAACACTTAATTTAAGCAAACGCATGCTATATTAGTGAGAATGCGTATTTACTGTATCAAAACCCAAGAAAAGATAGAATAAAGTAATATATTTTAAAATGGTTCTGGCGAGGCATAGCAGACCTTTCAAAGATTATTTAACAACTTTAACATAAATTACCAATATTTTTTTAAAAAATTCTAATTTCTGAAACTTAACTGTTTGTCTAAAACGTAACCAGGGCTTCGAACTGTATTTTTTTTTCCTTTCCATTTCAAAAAATACATCAGTTCTGTTCCGGTTTTCGTTTCGCCCAAAATAAGTTTTCGGTTGTCGATTCAGTTCCAAATGAATAATTTTATTCTATATATATTCTTATTTGTACAAAAATATAATTACTTCATATATTTAGACATGAAATGTTGGCAATAGTTCAAGTTCGATTAGAAGATATTGAGAAATTTGGTTACAATAATAAAGGGACTGAAGATATGTCGAAACGAAATTAACCGATATTTTTTTTTTCGGTTCAGTTCCGGTTTTCATTCCGACCAAAATAACGATTTTTTTTCCGGTTTTTGGATCATTTCTGGTATAAAGCCCTGCACGCAAACACCAAATAGCATTTATCTGATGCAAAAAAAAAAAAGAAGAGAAAAGAAAAAGAAGTCTAAATATATTTTCGCCTCGGTTAATTTGTAACACCTAAAGGTAAAAATTCTTGTTTTTAAGTAAACAATTGATTGTAAAAGTTATATATTGGAGGATTCGAATCATGGGTTAAAAGGCACTTGCAATCCTCTAATGGTAAATATCAAAAGAACGCTGCCAGATTTCTAGAACTCTTCGCGACATAACACCACTCAACATCTATACATAAATGATTTTTGAAGTCATTATTCCTAAGAAGTTTTATTTATATACTGGATATGCAACGAAAAAACTTTAAAGTAATATTTACATCTCATTGGATATCAGCAATTAATGGAATCAACACTATTTAGATGCTGATATAGTTAATCACTTAGAACACCTTTGTTATTTCGCTTCTTAAAATTAAGAATTGTTCTTCATTTTGCCTTAGTTTTAATAAAGTACGTATTGTTTGTAACACTTTGTAAGCTCCTCTTGTAACAGATAAATAATGTTTAGTAGTCTCTTTTTTCATTCATTCAATTTATTTTTGAAACTTAAAGCAGAAAATTCAATATTTCATAGTGTTAAGCCTCTATCCCACAATGCAACTTAGTTGAATCAACTTTCGTACGGATGGTTATTAGGAAGTTTAATCAGGTAGAAAAGTGAAGGAATCACATGTCATCCGTCACAAGACAGTCAACTATGCCTAGTGTACCTAACGCACACTCATCCCGATGAGTATAATCAACTTTTTAGTTGCTTACACTCATCAGGGCATTGCCAAGCGTTTGCTGTACACACGAGTAAACTAGTTAACAGTCAACTCGGTTCAGTTTCAACAGCGTTGTGGAACAACTAATAGAAAAAATTTCAATTATTAGAAAAAAAAAAAAAAAAAAAGATTCTATCAAATTGCCCCGTGTGAAGACAACAGAAAACGTCAATCAACTAGTTAGCAGGCAACTTTTTCGAAAAGTTGATCCCACTTTGGTTTTCGGATTATTTCGAGAAATTAGAATCTATCATGTGATGCAGTTAGTTTATTAAGTTGTGACTTACGTCAGAGAGCACATAACCCAACTTTGCCCCCGAACCTTGAGGTCCTTTTGGTTCAATGGTTAAAGCACTGGGTTAGCATCACAAGGGTCTGTGGTTCAAATCCCGACCCGGACAATCATCATCCACGTCATGGTGATCCGTACGCCACAAAATACTTACCATTTCACATTGCTATTTTTTCAATGGCAGAAAAGTTGCAGAAGTTGTCTTTTTTTTTAAATCATACTTAATTTTAAAAATGTGAAACTCTTTAATAATTCGAACATTCAGTATTAAAAGTATTCCCTTTCTTAGATACTACGAAATGGTGCTCGTTTTATAACTCTCAATTCTCTTGTGAAGCCAACTGCGGAAAAGGATCACGAACCGGATTTTGCTCTTGGCGTGTTGGATCTTTGACAAGTTCTCGCTTGCGAAAAGATTACGCGACTTGTTCGCCAGATCTTTCCACCTGTCCCGATGGGCACTGCGATGAATTAGAGCAAATCGAACCTACTCTGTGCCCACAAGACTGTGCTCGTAAGTTTAGAGTTTGAATTTGATAAAATTCTATAATAATAAAAAAATATTAGAGGAAATTATTTTTTTAGATATTTAACTTTTAGCAATCAAGGACTGTAGTCAGGTGTTGAAACATTGCTTTTAATTTTTTTTTAATTTTCTTTTTGTCTCTCCGAATTTATGTATTCTATAAGTAATAAAATTGCAATTTCTCATTCATTTCAGCCTATCTTTGAAATTCTTCATTCATACTAAATACCAGACAAAAACACGCAGAACACACAAAATGTAATTATTATTAAAGTTATTTCGAAATACGTGACGCAATAATCAAAAAATAAGTTATTTATGCCTTAAAAAATGTGTGATATTGTAATGTTAAAAAATAAAAGATACTGTTAGAAGAATTGCATTTTTTAAAAATGAAAACGAAAGCTATTTTAAAGCAGACACAATGAAAATTAAAAATACTCTAAATGAAGTATAAATAATTTTTGTTGAGTAAAATTTTAAGAATCATAATTAATGCTTACCATATCTAAGACTTCAAGTCTACTCGCCAAGTGAAGTAGTAAATTTCTATCTATAAATCACAAAGACTTGAGAAACTTCGGTCAACGGAAAAGTGAAAACAACAATCAAACTCGCTTGCTTCAAAACTCTTTTTTAACTAACAAGATCGCCTATTTCTACAAAAAATGTCCCCTACTTTTTTAGAATATTTAAAGTTAGTAATAAATATAAGCTGCATACGTTCCTGGTCCCTGTTCTTTTTATTTCGCACATTTAGCGGAAAATGTGTTTGCACCCTTTCAATTTTGCAACCCAGTCAAACCGTGTCCCAATAATGCACAATAATTAATTTTTCTTGGTACGAAAAATCAAGAAAGTACACGTGATATATTTTTTTATTTGTTTGCGGATTGAAGTCGGCCATATTCTTAGAACATTCAGAAAAAAGATAACCAATAATCAACGGAGAAGCTTTGTCGAAAAATTGAACCCGTAATATATAATTTATTGACTTAGTATTAATAATGCATGAAAGTTGTATCTCTCTGTAGGAAAAAAAATCGACTCTCTAAACTGCTATTAGTGCAGTATGTCGTCAAATTAAGAGAAAATTATCTGAATTTTGAGCCCTAAAATGGATAGAAATTATTTCATATTATAGTCCTTATCTCTTTTGCTCCGTAGAAGAAAAAGAGATAATTAGCTTCTTGTAATTACTGAATTCTAAACGAGTTTAGAGTCATTTGTCTTTATCAATACCATACCTCAAAAGTAATATCCTGCTCTACTTGCAGAAAATAATATTTTCTGAAAGATAAAATATTTTTAATGGAAAATTTTAACCTACGTATTAAAAACCAAAATAATTTTCGAAGGATATTTTCAAATTAAAATTGGTTTAAATAAACATATGTAGTGCCTTCTTTCGTGATCCTTATTGTCACGTAAAGAAACGATTTGTTTCGACTTTGATAAATGAACTTTGCTCTTTCAAAATAATAGATTTATTTTGAAAGAGCTTTTTTTTGTATCATCTAATTATAGAATAAAAATGAAATTTTCGCTTACTTCGAATATCAGATTTTTTTATAGTCATGTATTCTGCAGCTTTTTTAATAAACTTTTTTTTTTTTATTTTTCTTTTCTCGTTTTTTTTTTCATGGGTTGGCGAAAAACTGTTTATACTACTATCAATCTAAATAACGCGCAACCTCATGTCAGAAATTCATGGCTTTGCTTTATCAACAGTTATTATTATCTTAGGTGCTGAAAAATAGTTAGATTTTGATGCTTTTTTGATGGCCTGAAAGTTTATAATTGTCATAACTTAGTTTTATGAAAGACAATAGAATTCATCGATTAATTGCATTTTACTCCGATAACTTAGTTCAACTTTAAAAAAAAATAAAACAATTTTTTTTTTTATCAACGAGTTTTGCAACTGGTAAATAATATTTTCTGAAAGTTTTCAATCATAGGTCAGCAGTAAGAGCGAAAAGGTGAATTTTTTTTGGCTAAATAAATATTTTACTCAAAGAATTTAACTGCTACTATTCTTTCTTTCTGTTTTAGTATTCGTTTCATGCTAAGATAAAAAACATATTGAAAAAACTGTTATTTATAATTTAATTAACTTTTTTGTAAAATTCTGTAAATTCGTTTCTGCTCAGAGTTGAAAAGTATGGGAAAGTTTGAATTTTGACGCAAAACGAAATTTTTAATGAAATAATGTATCAACAAAAACTGTAAATTTAATATTCAGTCAATGAGGTTAGGTACGTTAAGATTTTTTTCAATTACATTCTTGAATGAAGCGAGTTGAAAAAGAAACCCTTATGCATTTTTAGAAAATTGTTGTAGCCACTGTGTCAGTGGGCTGAAAAATAAATAAAAATAGTTGCTAACGACGCCACCTTGATTCAAAGGGTTAAGTGAATTCAATAATAGAATAATTACTGATTACAGGAAAGTTCGTTGGTGCCTTTGTGATGTCCCGCTCTGGACGAGGTTTAGAGAGTGCTGTTGGTACATGTTCTTGTCCATCGCTGGATCGTTGTAGCTGTGTGGGCCACTACCCTCCAGCTGAAATTCGTCGAATTGAACCGACATTCAAGCTCGGGCCTTCGACTAACGTTCCAATTGCTGAGATTGACAATCTCACCAATATTGATACTAGGAAACGTTTTCAAGAGAAGGAAAAAGAGAGGACAACTCCAGGTCCTATTACAGGTGAGAAAAAATAGTTAGTCAAGATAATTTTGAATCATTTATTTCAATTTCATAAGTTTCCATTTTTAAAGAGGGAATTCTGATTGTTTTGTTCTCTTAAATTATTTTCAAACTTATCGGTACTTACTTCTAAAATCAGTAAGTGTGTATCACGTCCGGGTCAGCAATATGTGGCAAGTATCATTGCGCCGGAGACGTCCATGGAACTTGTAGTAGTTCTTTATACATGGGGACCTTTGGCGTGGAAATCAGCGCTTTACTACTTATCCAAAAGGATTTTAAGGCTTGATTGCAAAGTGGGATAGTATTCTTCCTCGCAGTACACCTCTTATTAAACTCAAAAAGATTTTAGAATCAGTCATTCAAGCCCCTTTTTTTTTGGGTTAATTAAACTACATAATACCAGCAGTATTTAATATTTAGCGAAATAAAGCAAAACAAATTTCAAACATTTAAAATAACCATGTTGGTGAAGGAAAATAATAAACTGAAGGTAACTTAAATCGTACATAGGTGTTTACTTTTCCTTTAAAATGCATAATTTTAGCTGAATTTTCTCTGCCATTTGGCAAGGCAAGTCGAAAATTTAACAACGGCCCGCAAACTTGCAGTCGACAGCAATTTGAGAGAACATTTCTACAAAATATGTGATGCAAAAGGGCAGGTGATATCTGTGTGAGCCAATTTGTGCAAAATATTGAAAAGAGGTTGAGTTTGAAAACCAAGTTACTGAAATAGCCAAAACATAAAATTAAGTATATAATTTTGAATTTCTAATGCCCACATAAATACAGAACTCGCATGAGAGGGAACTGTGGTAAAAAAAAGCATCCAGTAGAAGCAAAAAACTAGTGAATTAACTCAAAATTATTGTTAACCTAAAATCGATACAAAAATATTAATCGCATTCTATAACATTTTGCTGGACGATCTGTTTGCTTTGCATCAATTCATTTGCCTGCATGTATTGTGGTGCCAGTGGTGCATAACCTTTTTCTGTCCGAGAAAGCCCAATTAAAATCCCTCGTACGAGCGGAATGCACACAAATTTTAAAAATATTTTATTCTTTTAATAATAACATGAGAAAATATGTAAGAGGAAAGAAAATTACAAGCCAATATTCGTTGTCACCAATTACTTGATGCATATTTTGTGAAATGCATGTTTTTCAGAGACCGATTTCTGAATATTTGGCTCCAAATTTGTGATATTATCAAAAATCATGCTGTTCCGTTTGTAACATTGAACAAAACAACAGACCGTACAGATTAGCTTCGCGCAAGGGCGCCCAAAAAGGGGGGAAATTGGGGGCTCGAGCCCCCCCCCCTTAGAAATTAGAACTTCCTTGCTTTTAATACTTTTTTCTTTGCAAAAATGTAAAAACATTTGTACTCTAGCCATTAATGAATGAGTAATTAACAATGTCAAATTTTAATGACTCTAATCTGTCCTGAAATCTGTTTCCATGGGGAAAATATCCTGCTAAACCATTGTTAAAATATCTGAGCCCCCCCCCCTTACAATTTTGCGTATGGACGCCCATGGCTTCGCGGACTGGATGGGGCCCGCGAGCAGTAGGTTGGGCACCACTGGCGTATACACTATAAATGTTTCAACTCACTGCTGAAGCTTTATTATTACTTGCTAACATTTAAGTTTCGGTCGAGATATAGTGTTTATTGCATGAAGAATGAAGCGAACCATAGTATTTCTTGATAATATTTAATTTGATATTATTTAAAGTTCTTGTATTTAGGTTTAATCCCCGACAATGATTGTGGTTTGGGTTGCATAGTCTTGGCTTCGATTGCGCCTTGTGTCTTGCTGCTTATCATTATTATGCTGATAATAGCAAGGAAGATGCGGTCAAATCAGATTAGCAAACATAAGTTTGTAGGAAGCCATATTTCACTATCAGCTGTGCCTTCGGACTACGTCGAAGAAAGATCGAATTCTGCTCAAGATTCCCGGACAACCCCATGCGACTCATCGAGTTCTGGGAAAGCAATTGTAAGTATTCTAAAGTCTTTGGGAAATCTGTCATTTCATAAGTTGGAATTGTCATGTTTTGTAAACTTGAAATGAAAGGGGGGGGGGGAATGTTTAAAGGACGTGATAACTCAGTTAGGTTCTACGGCACACAGATTCTGGGTTAAATATCGGTTTATTTAGTTACATCTATGTACACAACAACTATTCACATATGTACACGTTGATACCATATATGGTGCACAGTCTTTCACGGTTTTTGTAAATCCACCTTGGGGACCCGGACACTACTCTCCCGTTCGTAACAGTCCACCTTTACGACAGGCACAATCTCACCCGTCTGTACCATGGAGCTATGAGTAATAAGGAGAAGACATCACCACTGAAACTCCGCAGTGGAAGTGAAGCAACCGCGAAGATTCGCGGCCATCTTGTGGCTTTCATCGTACGCTTTCGACTCGATGCGCTGGTTGACTCAATGCCTTTGCTTTTGAACAATAATAGATATTTTATGGTTTTCTGAAGAGCAATAATCCAGGGTTTTTTCCTGTCAGTTTAATGAAAAGAAATGGTGGAAAATCGTTGCTCTAAGAATAAGAGCTCTTTAATTAATTCAAGAATTGAAATGCTGTTACTGTGCATATATTCTGTTTTTGGTATAGGGTGTGTGTGTGTGTTTTTTTTTTTCAGAGCGAAGGAGGTTTTATCAAAAATAATGCTAAAAGCAGGGTATAAAATTTATTTCCAACCGTCTAGTAATAATTTCAAGGCTCTTATATAAAGAACGGTGACTTTTTTTCGAACAAATCCTTTACGTATCGTGTTTGAAATAAATTTAAACCACTGGATATTTGAATACTTTATTCATCAAGTATTATGTAAAGTAAAATTAACTAAAACCAACGAAATAATTTGCATTAAGTAAATGTTCTCAAAAAGAGCTTTAAACATAATTGAAAGATGGGAATAAGAAAATGAATAGAGCCTTTTCCACTTGATTTGAATTACTTATTCCCAATTTATTTTTTGAAAAGGGAAGATGCAAATCAAAATGAATATTACAAATATTTATTACTTATTAATACTTTAGGATTACATAACAAAAATATTACCTGGGTGTCAATGATTTAAATCATTTTTTAACTTAAACCCTGGAAATCTCCCTGAATTTTTTTAATTTTATTAGTTCTGAATTTTTTTAGTCTAACCCTCTTTCATTATATTGATTTTGTCCTAGGTGTTTTTCCTCACTTGACCATTTTTATTTAAATTATCTCTCTTTTACCACATTTTTTTTTCTTTTTTTTTTGTGTCTGCACAATATTTTTTTCAATAAGTAGTCACTGGATTAAGGAACTTTTTTTATGAAAACAATGAGGGATTTTGTTGCACATAGATATAAAATGGGTGTGCAGAAAAATTCCATACTTTGTTGCTATATTGTGTGCATTTTTGTACACATTGGAAAAGATAAACTTATTAATACTGCTCCAAGCATAAATTGTTGTTAAAAAATTTAGAGTATGCTCATAAATTTATTTTTGAGAAATCATCAATCGAAGAGATTGAAGTTTATACATTTTTTGTTAACTATAATTGTAGATGGTCTCGGGACCAGTTTTCGAAATACTTTACCAGAAAGTGGGCAAATAAAATTGCCAGCTCTTTCCTATTGTAAAATATAATTTTTATACAAAAAAAAATAAAATAAAAAATAACAAAGCTAGTGAAGATTAGAAAAAGGCATATGCTATAAGGCCCATTTGTTTATTTTCCTCTTTTTTTACCAATTTAAAGTGCACTAATATGTCATTTAAATTAAATTTGACAAGAATCATATGCTTTGTATTAAACAGATTTTTCATCATGTCATGAAAGCTTTTTACTGAAATACTCAAAATATAATAGTGGTAAGTTTAGAAAAATATCAATATTAAATTTAATTATATTTTACAAATGTTATAATTTTTTTTCTATAGAATCAAAAAAATCGGATTTAAATCAAATAAATCCGAATTTTTTTTTTATTATTTTCCAAAAAAAAAAAAAAAAACAGGAATTTTTACTCTGGATATTACTTGTATCAATATAAAATATATTTTTCAGTTTTGAAAAGCACATTCCAGAGCAACAAAATGTGTTTTTGAATATTTATTCCAAAAAATAAAGGAAGTACAATATTTTACAATGTTTGAATCAAGGACAACAATACTTTTTGAAAACGTACAGGAAACAAAACTCTTATAATATTCCACTTCGACATAAAAAGGACTTGCGTAAAAGCATTGTACCACAGAAGTATAAATAAAAGGATTCAGAACAATAACAAAAACTGAACAATTGCTGTGAAATGAGTTTAAATATATTATAAACAAAAATAGTTTTATTTACACTTTTCACACAAAAACAGTAATGTCAGATACTTCTTGGACAGCACTTGTACTTTAGGATTAAAGAAAATACTGTCAGCCTGCTTAATTAGGTAAAGGATAAACGAATGCTCCGCTTATACGAACAAAAAATCCTAGAACCAAATTTTTACCCATAGATAACGTTAAGAAGCCCTCGGATAATAGAATAATATTGATCAGCTTTCAGAAGTATTTTTGCTGAGAAAAATTTTAAATATACAAAAAATAAATTAAGGGCAATTACATTGACATAAAATAAAAAATGATAGATTGCGCCTACAACGGGGTCCTGAACATCAGAAACACACCATGTTATGAAATGCAGTCTTTCAATGTTTTGAACACCACAAGATGGCTGCCAGTCAAAAGAACAGTTAACTAAGCTTCCGAAACGGCTTCAGCGTATCTCGCTCATGTCGTCTCCTTATTACTCATAGCTCCATGGTCTGTACAGTTCTCTTTCAGGATTCCGGGCCCAAACTCTCCCGTTCCTGAAGTTCAATCCGGACCTAGCTTGGTCCCGTAGAAAAACCGGCAGCCTCCGCGACCACAACTGTGTCGCTCTCTGTTCGGTCTCCTCCTCCGACAGATACAGATAGGAATTTATATGGGCCAGAGCGGAGCTCTTTTACCCTGTATGAGGGAAAGTCATGAAGGAGTTGATTTGAAATGGTGTAAGGAGGGGGATGGAGTAGAAAAAAAAGGAATCTTTTCAGGGCCACTCTATATACATATTTACAGGGATTACATGCTAGGGGACTCACGTATGCAGTTTTTGGATCACGTAGCCAGTTTGCCCTGTCACGTACGCATCTTCTTGGTCACGTATGCCGTGCCGACCTAGGCCTAGCCTGACAAACTCTTTTTAAGTGAATGAGTATTTATACCAGATAATGAAACAGAAGAAAGGGATTTAGGAAATAAATGCTAGAGATTTTTAAAGGCAGACTTTGTAAAAAGAACTTCCTAAGGAATAGATAAGGAAGTACCTAAAGAAATTTCAACATTTTTTTGAAAGCAAAATCTCGCCTCAACTTCGATGCACACATTTTTATTTATTTATTTATGTTTTTTTTTTTTTTTCATCATCTAAAGGCAGTTAGTTGATCAAAGATTCCATTGTTTTAAGAAAATTTTTGTTTCTGATAAAAAGCGAGGGAGAATAGTAAAATTTGAGCAAGCTAAGTTGAAAAATTCTTCATTGCGATTTTACTGTCGCAGGATATTTTTAAATAGTATACACACAAGAGATCCACAAACTTGTACACCACCGGTTACTAATACCCACCACGAGCGTTCAAAAAGTAAATTACACTCGAACAATTTAGGTCAAAAAACACTTTATTGAGAACTGTGCTACAGTACAATATGACACAGATATATCACTCTATTTTACTACAAAATCTCTCAGTCGGTGCATACATTCATCGGACCGTAGCACTAATCGTTCGATGCCCTGACGATAGAAATCCGCTCCCTGGTCCTTGAGCCAGCTTAGAACAGCTGTCTGAACCTGTTGACTACACAAATGTTCTTTGAGTTTGCCGAACACGTGGAAGTCACAGGGCGCCAGATTGGGACTGTAGGGTTGATGCTGTCAGACCTCTCATCCAAAACTGCGAAGCAAACCCTGTGTTGTGCGCGTCTTGTGAGGTCTTGCATTGTCGTGCCAGAGGACAACACAATAAATCTCTGCACTTGATAAACGTTTTGCCCATAAAAAACGTACTGTTCCGCGGACTTCAACGTTGGAGTACGTTTTCAGTTGTCGCACCTTTTTTTTTCTCGTACTACGCAGCAACGATTCAAACTATCCGAATGAAATAGCTGCAGCTGTAGAACTAAAGTATCGTCTGCGCACGTTTCTTTCTTGTTACGGGGTGCTGCCATGCATGGGGAAACAAGTGTAACTTACTTTTCGAATGCCCTAAGTTACGAAGTTAAGTTTAGTTAATGTACTATTTCCACAAAACAAGTAATACTTCCCTTAACCCGGAAGAACTCGCCTCTTAAACAGCACACAAATGGTTACGCAGTGTGCCTGTATAACCGCATCTATTATTCTTTGCACGGGGTACTTGTATAACCTGATCTATTATTTTTTGCATAACTCAATTTTTGCATGTAATTTCAGCAAAAAGTTATTATCAATTTGCGAAACAGATGTTTTTACACATTAAAGAATTTAAATTAGTATTACAGTAATTTTTCAAGAAATAATTGATACATTTAAAAAAAGAAAGACTTACAGAAAAACCACTTAAAATATACCCGTATTAAATTTCACATAAATTTATCACAGCCAGAATCGGAGTGAAACTTGCAAGTAAATTGTTTATATTTAACACAATTTTTTGGATTTGGTCCCCAGTAAGATTTAGCCTGCAGTTGCAGATTTCCTTCAAAAAAGAAAAAAATAATAATAAAAGAACGCGGGTTTTCAATGTATGAAAAACACCCGCCACCGGCAGATGTTTTTGACAGAAACCATTTAAAAATCAAGTTACCGAAGGTCGGGTTCAAATCTGTTGAATTGCACACTCGAAAATATAAGATTTTAATTGACTAGGGTGACTGAGGACCCCACGTCAGTTCTCCCAGGTTAATGTCCCTTCAGCCCCGTTTACACCTAATTAAAAGCTAAAACAAACTCTTCCTTAAACACTTAGCATAAAAAAATAACTTGGTTCACAGTAGAGCATGCTTTTTGGAATAGCCAATTTTCCACGAAAACTTATCCTAGTAAGCGGGATATTAAATTAAACGGGATTAAAATAATAGAGAACAACGGTTTGGTCCATTGAAATTGTAAAGCGGGATATTCTTTCAAACGATATTCTAATTAGCGGGCTTGACTCTACAAATTTGCGGACATAACACAGTCAGTGCAGGTGTAGATTTGATGAAATAGCTTCACTAAACAGTAAAACCGGAGTGTGCCACTCAACTGCTTTCTTTTTATTGTACAGTGAAATCTCTCTGAGCGGCCACCCCTCCGTTCCGTAAAATTTTGGCCGATCAGAGGGGTGGCCGTTTTAAGGGGTTTTCATTTCAGTGGCAATATAATTTCTATAATAAATAGTATAAGTAAGTCTAATGCATGAAATGAAGTTTGAGATTTTTCTAAAGTGGAAAATCACATCAGTTGAAAATTTAGCTCGCTGACGATAACAAAACGTATCATAAAATTGATAGTCAAAGATCGAATTAGGACCTGAGAGGCACAAAAAATTAGTTATTCTAAAAATGTTAATAATGCAGACAGCGATCTTAATAGCTAATTTAAATCAATCTCAAAATTCTTTTAGATTTGATTGAAAACACTAGTCTTCAGCAGACTCGTTAATCAGAAGACGTTTCTCTCAGTACGTGCTGTAAATATCATGGCACTCCATTACTGTTTCATGCTTGAAAAGAATATTCGAAATCGTGCTCTAGTAATGAGAATAATCGAGATCTTTTGGAATCGAGCACTACTGATAATCGAATGATTGCTAATCGAGATCTTTTTATATCGAGTACTCGAACGATCGCTAATCGAGTGATGAATAATCGAGAACTTTTGAAATCGAGTACTCGAGCGATTGATAGTCGAATCTTTAAAATCAAGAACTCGACCGCTTGCAATCGAGAGCTTTTGAAATCGAGAACTCGAGCGGTTGACTTCTCGAGATCTTCTGAATCGAGTACTCGAGCGGTTGACTTCTCGAGATCTTCGGAATCGAGCACTCGAGCGATTGACTCCTCGAAATCTTTGAAATCGAGCACTCGAGCGAATGACTTCTCGAGATGTTTTGAATCGAGTACTTGAGATGTTTCAAATCGAGATCTCGAGATGGTTGAATCGAGTACTCGAGTAGTTTGTTTTCTGAGCTTTTTTTGAATTCAATTGACTTTTACAGGGATGCCCACTTACCTGAAAATACTTTGGGTCTTTATACTGCATTTTTTATTTTTCCACAGACAAAAACTATTTAGATAACTATGTTGTCTGAACTTTTGTTTTCTAAAATACTCTCTCTGTGTACGTAGAAAAAAAGAAAAAATCTCATGCTTCGTCTCGTAATAGTAAATTTGTTTACTTTTAAGAAAAAGCGGAGGGGGGGGGGGGGCATGAACAGATATAGCGGCAGAATTTTTTTTAAAGATTTATTATTCATGAATGCGCCTATGCTGCAAAATATAAGTAATAAAGGGTAATGTTCCTTTTGCATATTACATATCATTTTTACTTTCTGGGTGATATTATTTCCCATTGTGCATTTTTCCTGAGAAATTTATGGCACATAAACTTTTCAAAATGGAAAATATTCTAACACACAAAATAAAGTTTTATTCTTGGATCCTATGTCTACTAAGCACACTTCCTTTTTAAAAACTCTCAAAGTAAAGATGGTGAAATTTCAATTTTATTTACAGCTTGATCCAAAATGGGAATTTCCAAGAAGTAGGCTTCAGTTGCAAAGTGTTCTTGGAGAGGGAGAGTTTGGAAAAGTAATGAAAGCTCAAGCATGGAGCATTGGTGGCAATAAAGGTTTTACTACCGTTGCAGTTAAAATGCTGAAAGGTGAGACATTTTAGACATATAACACAAATTTTTGTCTTATATACATAAATTTGATATTTTACCTATTAAAAAGAGGGTTTCAATTACGAATTGTATGTATCTTTAGAATGCATATGTATAATTTAAATTAAATTCCCTGTAAATAAATATGTTACAAACTCTGACGCAAGATTATTCCAAATCATAATTGGTCAAATATTTAAAGCTAAATTTACTTACTCAAAAAGAGCAAGATTCAACAGAAAAAATTTATAATATCTAGTTTTTACCATTGAAAAACATAGTTAATGCACTTGACTAGTGAGAAATCAATTTTACCTGATACCAGTTGTGTAATTGTAAGGGTTGACTACTATATTTATTCCTTGTACTTAAAAGTTTACTACATAGTCAAGGAGACTGTCCATATAAATGAGGTCACTCTTTTTACTTCCTTTTACAAAAAAGGAAGTATTGTATTCGCGAAAAAATTTTCACTCAAAAATCGCCCTTAATTTCCATTTTGCTCACCCCCAAATGAATGTTGAGTTTTTTTTTCGATTCGACCACATGCGGAAAAGTGCCTAAGAATGTATAGACACGCGAAATATCCATTTTGACCATCACCGAGGTAATTACAACGACTTTTCTCGTGACGTCTGTATGTATGTGCGTATGTGTGTATGTGCGTATGTGCGTATGTATCTCGCATAACTCAAAAATGGTATGTCCTAGAAAGTTGAAATTTGGTACATAGACTCGTAGTGGGGTCTAGTTGTGCACCTCCTATTTTGGTTGCATTCGGGTGTTTCTAAAGGGGTCTTTTGCACCTTTTTGGGGGGAAATCATTGTTAATTTCGATGCAAACTCAAGTGGTGTTATAATTTGGCGGTCACTTGGCGATATATCGCCAGTCTTTTGGTTGCCAAATTTTGTCGCCAACTTGGCGAAAAATTTGGCGATTTTTTTTTTTTAAATCTGCTTTCAATGTGGCCATTGCTAGTGATATTTAAAGAGTTAGAGAGAGAATCCCATTAAAATTGCAATAATAGGGAAATAGCATTAAATTGGTGTAAAAGGAAGTCATGTGATGCACACATCAGCTCGTTTCAACATATTTAACCGCCCCCGCCCCTTCACATTTGTCACAAAGTGTCATGCTTCACCTCGACCACCCTCCTTTTTGTCATATGTCACATTATTTTCTTACCCCCCCCCCCCCTTTCTTCCCTTTCATAGTGTGACAATGTGATTCTACGGTCACGTGTGGGACAATTTGTAAAAAAAAATCCTTATAATTTCATCTATACACAAATTAATAAGTGCTGGTAGTTAAAAACTTGTTGACCCAGTGAAAGTACTTTACTCGTGTGATTCGATAAGCAAACATTTTTTTTCTTATTTATTTTTAATCGGTATTTTTTTAATGATGTTTACCCATCACATGAGGTACCCACGTTTGGACATCAATTTCAGAGTTCTTGATTCTAGCAACATATCCTTCGACTCTGCTGTTGAAAATCTATTACATATGTACTTAGCTTTCCTGCTAAAAATGTAACAAACAAAGATTTTTAACCTAAGAAACCACACATACACGTGTTATTTCTTAGGCAAAAAAAAAAAAAAAAGGTTTATTACAAGTTTTCAAACGAAGTGTAGATCTTTTACGTGTGAGACAAAATGTCTGCTTTTTCGTGGAATGTCCCGACATCGTTTATCGACAGCTCTTACCATTTTTAAAAAACGGTGAAACAAAATAATATTGCAAACAGTTTTCAAAATTTTCTTTATTTTGACAAAAGTGTTTGCGAACAAACAGTACAAGCCACTCTGAATATTTTACATAGTATAGTTGAATTTGAAAACTTTCACGAAAAAACCGTGCATGATTGAAAGCAAGATAAGAATTTTCTCAGTTATAAAAATATTTATGTAATATCTTAGCTTTCCTCTAATTTTTTTATTTTCATTTCTTATATCAATTGGACTATGATAACCGAAATTACTTCTTTTCCAGTAATTCAGAAATCAGTCCAAATGTGAAAAAAAAGTCATTTAATATTTCAATACATTGGACTTATGTTCTGCATTACACTAGTTCGTTTTTTACATTGTTACGATTAAGTACTACCGAAAGAAATAAAAATAATTAAAAAAATCGGTGGTTCCCTTAACCAGGGAACCTTTGGCCTTTTCGGGTGACATTGGTCCAACAAACGAAAAAGAATTATCTATACTGCATTAGACATAAGAGAATGGTTTCAAGGAACTAGTCAAGGCAGCAATGGATTGTCTTAATCATTAAAGGTAGTACTGATAGACTTCGTTTGTTGGACCAATACGAAACTCGGCTACTCGGAGAAAGGCAAAGTTACCCCAGTTGACCGTACTTACAAACTTAATTTTTATACTTTTCTTATTCACTGCCTCTAAACCTTTAAAAACTAAAAGAAGGTTGGATTAAAACGCATTCTTCTTACGCTTTTGTTTAAAGTTTAAAATAATTTCTACTTGCATAGTTTTTTATGTATCGGAATATCAAGTATCGGAATTTTTGAACATCATTTTCTGAGGCTCGAAAAAACGTAATTATTTGTACCTTACCAAAATTTGGCAATTCAAGCTTTGCTGAAAGCTTGTACAATCATTTTAAAATTTGCTAACAAAATTGTTAACAAATAAAGTGGAATACAATTAAAATAAAATGCAGTAACAATATAAAATAATAAAATGGATGCATAAATGATATTATGATTTTTCTCCAATCGAGTAGAAAACTTATCTTTTATTTACAGGGGAGGGAGGGGGGTCGAGAAAGTTTGAATACTTTAGAAATAAAGGTGCATGTGTATAATTGAACAGAAGAATTTTAACCACAAAAAGCTTTTTTAAAACGAGCTGATGTGTGCATCACATGACTTCCTTTTACTCCAATTAAATGTCGTTTCCCCATTACTGGCATTTTAATGTGATTCAATAGTTTGCTCTCTTATCACTAACAGCAGCCAAATTCAAACAGATTAATAAAAATAATCGCCAAATTTGTCGCCAAGTTGGCGACAAAACTTGGCGACCAAAAGACTGGCGATATATTTCAAAGTATCCGCCAAATTATAACACCACTTGAGTTTACATCGAAATTAACAATAATTTCCCCCCAAAAAGGGGCAAAAGACCTCTTTAGAAACACCCGAATGCAACCAAAAGGATAGATGCGCAACTAGACCCCACTAGGAGTCTACGTACCACATTTCAACTCTCTCGGACTTACCGTTCTTGAGTTATGCGACATACATACGCACATATGCACATACATACAACGTACATACAGACGTCACGAGAAAATTCGTTGTAATTAACTCGGGAATCGTTATTATGGATATTTCGCCTGTCTATATGTTCTTAGGCACTTATTCACGTGTGGTCGAGTCGAAAAAAAAACTTAATATTCATTCTGGGGTGAGTAAAATGGAAAATAAGGTCGATTTTTGAGTGAATTTTTTTTTCGTGAATACAATACTTCCTTTTTTGTAAAAGGAAGTAAAACATTGTCGCTGTGCAAAATAATGTTGCGACTTTAAGTTAAAAACCATTAACGGAAAATAGGTAAAAGCACTATAGTATTAAATGTTCATAATAGTATAAGGCAGTTTGAAAAAAAAAAGATTTCCAATATATTCCGAGTCTTTTCTTCATTCGTCTATACTAAACTAGGAACTTTCAAGGTAAAAGGGCGGAAAATCTTGTTACAGACTCACCCACTATGCATTTGACAAAATAACTTGCTTTTTTATTTTTGCAGCCTTTCTCCTTTTTTTCACATACAGTAGATTAAATTTATTTGATTTCGTAGTCCTAAAGTGAAGTACCATAATGATAAGTAATGGCTTTCGAAAATTGTTTATGCTTTATCTATAAGAGGTTTATGCAAATTAGATTTGCTTGAGAAAAATCAAAATTGAAGCTCAAGAATATTTTTGGGGAAATTGAGGCATTTCTTCTCGGAAATGCATGAATAAAAACAAAAACTAACTATGATCTTATCTTAGAGGACAGACTATACTTTATAGGGATATTAGCTGCGTTACACGGTCTACAACGAAAATATAAGTTGCGTCAAGTGACGCATATTCAACAATCAGGCAAAAATATAAGAAACAAATAGTGCAGAAATTTCCCGTAAACGTGTAGAAAAGAACAGTTTTACGGCTCAAAATTTAAATTTAGAGCTTTTCAGATTTTTTTTTTAATTCCGAAAATCCAGTCACCGTTATTAATAGGCGTAAGCATTCCTTTTCACGAATGTTCTGGCGAACCCCCTCCCCCTAAGGATTAATTTCCTAGGTGGGTTCACTCCATAGGGAGATTGGGAAAAGCCCTGCACGTATATTCCTGAGCTTTAAAGGAACTCTGTGTGAAATTTGGAAAGATCCGACGTAAGCTGAATTCTGTAAGGAATATAGGTAACACAGACACGCGCACGCACAAATAAATATTTATTTATATAGATGAGCTAATATCGAAATTATAATTTTCTTTAAAACAAGAAACAAGAAAAGTACAGTTAAAAATTAAAATGAATAAAATATGGGGAAAACAATTATCAATGATTGCTGACACATTAAAATCCCAACAAAACATAAATACAGTGAAACCTGTGTAAGTTGACCACTTGTGGTGCACTACTTTAGTGGTCAACTTAGACAGGTGGTCAATTTACAAAGGGTTTGTTATATGATTCACCGCCAAATTTGGTGCATATTGATGGTCAAGATAGACAGGTGATCAACTTACAAGGGTGGTCAACTTTACAGGTTTTACTGTATGAGAAAAAGCACCAATTTATGTAAAATCAGCATTCGAGTTAGATGGCGATAGGACTCCTAATCCTCAGATTCCTGATTTGACGGATAATGAGTTTTAAATTTCAGTATGAACATTTCTAGGAACATTTCTACAACGCTTTTCAATTCATTTTAAAAACAAGATTGTTACTTTCTTTTATATCAGATTTTAAACTGGGAAAGTTATTTTCTAACAGAAAGAGTCAAACTTTTTGAAGGAAATTGGTTGACAATATGGATGTACCAAGTTAGAAATCCGATGTCAAAAAAAGTATCAAATTGCTTATAAAACGAATTGAAGAGACTTGTACATTCCTACAGCTATGCTGAAAAGAACTGCTATGGAAATTGGTACTTGTCTGATCTGAAGTCTATCGCTGACTCTGACTAACCTAAGCGTTTATTCTATCCAACTTGGGCACCTTTTTACTTCCTTTTATAAAAAAGGAAGTATTGTATTCGCGAAAAAAAATGTCACTCAAAAATTGACCTTAATTTCCATTTTACTCACTCCCAAATGAATATTGAGTTTTTTTCCCACTCGACCACACGTCGATAAGTGCCTAAGAACGTATAAGCAATAAGCGAAATATCCATAATGACGATTCCCGAGTTAATTACAACGAATTTTCTCATGACGTCTGTATGTACGTATGTATGTATGTGCGGATGTGCGTATGTGCGGATGTGCGTATGTATGTCGCATAACTCAATGATGTCCTAGAAAGTTGAAATTTGGTACGTAGACACCTAGTGGGGTCTAGTTGTGCACCTCCCCTTTTTGGTTGCCTTCGTGTGTTTCTAAACGTGTCTTTTGCCCCTTTTTGGGTAGAAATCATTGTTAATTTCGATGTAAACTCAAGTGGTGTTATAATTTGGAGGACACTTGGCGATATATCGCCAGTCATTTGGTTGCCAATTTTTGTCGCCAACTTAGCGACAAATTTGGCGATTTTTTTTAAAAATCTGTTTCAATTTGACCACTGTTGGGGACATTTAGAGAGTAGATAATTGAATCACATTAAAATTGCCAGTAATGGGGAAATGACATTAAATTGGAGTAAAAGGAAGTCACGTGATGCACACATCAGCTCGTTTATATTGATGTTTAGTTGGGATCTCATCAGATTTTGAAAATCTAAATCCCAACAAAAGTATAAATACTTTTTCGGCGGATGCCATACTTCTCCATATGCTACAATAATACCACCATACAATACTACTTACATCTTATTTCAGTCTTAGAAAATGATGTTAATATATTGCAAAGATTTAACAACGTTACTGAAATACTCAAAACACTATACTATTGCATTTAGGGTCAACAAAATCGGAATGTACTGCTGCAAATAAGTAATACCAGAAATAATAATAATTAAGCAATCACGTTTTTTTTTAAATATAGGTATATACATAATTTTCTGTCAACGAAAAATTCAAATGTTGGCCAAGTTAACACATTAACGTAAGTACTGTTACTAGATAATTTATTATTTTTTTTTATTTAGAAAATGGAGGAGAAGCGGAAAAAAGAGATTTAATTACTGAATTTTTACTGTTGAAAGAAATTTCTCACCCCAATATTGTAAGATTACTCGGCGCTTGCACTGAAAAGGGTAAGTTTTCGCATTTCTTTGTAACTTTTTCTTTTTATACCGATTTCTTACATTTACATGGATGCTCTGCTTATGCATTTACTAACTGGTAGCATAAGTTTAAGATGGATATACATTCAAAATAAAGATAGAGAAATAACGCATGTTCTCGCTCTCTCATTCTTCTCGCTGTAATTTGACGCCGTGCATGCATAGTGTGTTGTATGCAAGTGGCATTTTTCAAATTTAGAGTAGAATATAAAAATATTCCTCTTGCTGAGTTCAAATCTGAAACTGCTAGCTCTATTGCTTGAATTCTCTAAAAAGCAAAATACCAGACTTAAACGAGAGGTTATTTCTCCCTCTTTATGTGAACACTGCCATGAAAGGTAAAGGGCAGTATATGTAAAATTTTCACTTTTTTGTCATCTATTATACTTTAGCTTTATTGTGCAAGCTTGCTTGCTTGGTTTACACTAAAAAAAAGCACAAAAAATAAATAAATAAATTCCAGCATTTGAATATTTTTTAGCGGGGAGCATAAAACGCGATTTTTCAAATATCTTCAAAACTTAGGTCTGCAAATAACGTTCATTTTCTTCTTCCATCATTTCGACAATACTTTGCAGGATGATTGAGATTCATGATTACGAGATAGTCAAATTACGACTTAAACAAAGCCTTTCTTTTGTTTCGAAGATCCACGTAACAAAGCTGATAAGTGTTGCCAAATCTTACAGCTAAATGGCGCACTTTTTCGACGTCGCGTAAGAGTTATTTATTGTTAACTGATGGCCATTTTTGTATTAGCGAAGCAATCTTATCTTTTAAAAGTGTACTTTTGTGAATAAACTGCTGCAAGGAAATTCTTTCCTATTTAAGAGAAAAAAACCCTCTTGCTTTCGTTAAATAACTCACATTTAGTTTCTTGAATACAGAACACGTTTAGTGAGCAGCTCAGTTTATGCAGAGAACTAAAAAAAAAACGTATTTTTTCTGAAATAAAACGATGAAATCGAATTCCTGCACGAACATGGGCTTTTTCTATTTTTTATCTATACTAATTCTGAACAAGCCATTCTCAAAACAGTTTTTAATGCTATAATTTTTTTTTTCTGAGGTTACGCAGTTTTCCCGCACATGTAAATTATAGGGGAAGATGGCCCAAAGCGGGTAGGCCTTCGTATGCCCCCCCATGGTGTGTTAGCGGCGACGAATACGTATGTCATATGTGCCCGAACACCCCCGAGTTATTATCAGTCCCAGCGAAGCAGCAGTGAAGCGGCATGGCGCAACCAGGCTTAAAATAAAAAAATGATACATTTTTTAAATGAAGTTTTGTAACATGTGATTAGTCGAAGACCAGCTTATATCTTTTATTGTCAATAATATTAACTTATTTTGACACTATCCACCTATAAACTACGATGGTCATTCCGTTTCTGCTAGGAAATAAAACCGAAATTGTTGCGATTAAAATCCCAAAACTACAATTTTCGAGCGTTCTTCGAAAACCTACCCGCTTTGGGCACTCTCCCCTATATACATTTGCCTTTTTTTTTGTCAATAAAAACATAATAACGGGTAAGGCAAGAAAGCTTTTCAAAATAAGTTTTATAGTTTTATGGGTATTTGTTTCAAAAGTAGAAATATGTATTCCCTTATGTAGATTAGTATATACATAATAGAGACCTAGGAGATTGCTGTAACCAAACGGAGAAATGAAAAGGAAAAACTACTATTTCTATTTTACTTTTCCCCGCCCAACCTTCACTACCGATTTTTAAAAAATAATAATAATAAATAAATAAAAAAGATACCATTCATTATCTCGTTTAAAGCAATGCTCGAATTTATCAATATTTGCGTTTATGTAAGTATTATATTGAAAATAAAACAATTGTTGTTTCATTGTATTGCTTTATTTTCATCACAAAACATTCAAATCACATCCTAAAATTAAATTCAAATATTTCTATCCCCTTTTCTTACTGCTTCCTAGGTGGACCGTTTTATGTCATTGTCGAATACGCAGAAATGGGCTCGCTAAGAGCCTACCTGCGAAAAAGACGGCGTCATAATAACTGCTGCCAGGAAAATCCCACCTACGGGGTTATCGTGCCGAATATTGACAACCCTACCGATTACTACGGGTATCCATGCCAAAGGTCTCGCAGTGAACCTCGTCATAGTTATTTTCACAAGGAGCAGCTATCATTTGCTTGGCAAATCGCAAAAGGAATGGCGTATTTAGCAAGTACAAAAGTAAGGAGATTGTCTATTCATTATCATCATTTTATGTACTCATTATTTTGCAAGTACTGAAGTAAGAGTATATTCTATTCATTATCATCACTCACATTATTCATTATTTAGCGAGTACAGAAGTAAGGACACAATCTATTTGTTATGATCACTCACACTATTTATTATTTAGCGAGTACAGAAGTAAGGACACATTCTATTTGTTACCATCACTCACACTATTCATTATTTAGCGAGTACAGAAGTAAGGACACATTCTATCTGTTATCATCACTCACACTATTCATTATTAGCGAGTACAGAAGTAAGGACACATTCTATTTGTTATCATCACTCACACTATTCATTATTTAGCGAGTACAGAAGTAAGGACACATTCTATTTGTTATCATCACTCACACTATTCATTATTTAGCGAGTACAGAAGTAAGGGCGCTTTAAGTTCATTTTCACCGCTCACATTATTCATTATTTCGCAAGTGCAAAAGTAAAGGCATTTTCTGTTCAGTATCATCATCCTCGCTATCAATATTTAGCAAGTACAAAAGTTAGAGCATGTTCTACTCATCTCACAAGAGACTTAAAAAATCTTTGCAATACGCCTGCAATTCTGCACTAAAACACCTAAAATATGCGCTAATTGTTTTTTACTTGCTTGTAGAAAAGTTGTTACACCTGAATAAAAAAGATTGACCTTTCCAGTTTTGCATTTTTTCAATAAATGAGACAAATATACATAAAAAAATTTCACGCAGAAAATGATGCGCACATTAATCGCTGTTTCTACAATAAATCGCGATATGTTCTTCAACGTTTACTTGTTTCTTATTTTTTATTTTTTTTTTTTTTTTTTTTGTGATTTGTTGCCAGTTTTAAACATAAAAATATCTCTTTTAACTTCGGCGGATGTTAGTAATAATTCAAAAATCTCATTTGCTTAGATCCTTTAAGGGTTCCTAAGACGATACTACAGCATCAGGGGATCGCTCTTCGATCTCCCTCCTTTCTCGAAATCATTTTTCTTTTCTTAATAGCTATCGGAAGGGTCAGATTTCATTTCCACGGAATGGCTTCCATGGGTCGTACGATTTTTCATTCTTAGTGTCGAATCAAGCATTTGTTTTTAAATTTCTTTTCAAACGAAAAAAAGTAATTAAATAAAATATAAAAACTGTTGAAAATGCAGCAATATACATTTATTTGAAAAAGGTGCCGTTTTTCTGCATTTATATGCAATAACATAAAAAAGCAAGAATATGCAAATTCATAAGCATATATCCAGTTGCAGATAATCCAAGCTCTAAATCCTCCTTCACTACAATCATTTTTTATTGAGTGTAAAAGTAAGGACATTTTCTGCTCATTTTCATCATTCACTCTATTCATTATTTAGCAAATACAGAAGTAAGAGGCTAGATTCTATTCGCTCTCATCATTCACACTATTGATTATTTAGCAAGTATAAAAGTAAAGGCATTCTCTGTTTATTGTTATCATTCACTATATTCATTATTTAACAGGTGCATCGTTATTTACGGAACTTTGCATGAATTCAAGAAAGTATCGGCTAATTTCCAAAAATGTACGCTCCGACTAAATTTTTTTTTTTTTAAGTCAGGGGACCTCAGGGTGAAAAAAAAAAACATTTTTTTTCTTTTTTTTACACTATCAATTCGATCCACGTTCCCTTTCGTAAAAGAGAAATTTGGCTATGAAACATATGGTAATGGCGTCGTTACGGGGAGGAGCGGTCTGCTCCGTGTGTCATAAAACACAAAGTGGAATTGCAAGTTTTTGAAAAATATGAAGTTAAAATGCCTTTTTCAGGGTGAAAATTTAAAAATTCCTCCCGGACCCCCCCCCCCTCCCGTTTCCACTCCACATGAAAAGGAGTGAATAATATACTAAGGATTAGGTTCATACTGTCAATATTTAGACCTAGTAGACTTTCTCTTATACGAAAAAACTGAATCCCGTTATCATCTCCCTGTGTTTGAGATACGGTTGAAATAATTCAGGGGGCATCAAAATTCCTGACAGCTCTTACCTTTTTGATCTTTTTACGACCTGCACACAAGCGTCTAGGGCCAGTTTTAAAAAAGCGTCTTCTGTACATGAGCCTACATAAAATTTCGTAAAAAACACAAATGTAGTTGTTTCTGAAACTTGTATATGAAATTCATGTTTACATAAGATTTTGTGTGTGTGTGTGTGTGTTTGTGGGAAAGGTGGGGAGGGTGACACCACAAATTACCACCCCGGGTGTCTCCCATGCTAGGTACGCCACTGCATATAGTTTTATTTATCTTAAGTTTTGTCTATCTATATATGATTTGTAGGTTTTTTTTTTTTTTTTTGTTAAATTTATTAACGGTTTCATTTTATACATTATTAAGCAATTTTTTGATATTTCAGCTCATTCATCGGGACTTAGCAACTCGAAATATCCTTTTGGCCAAAAGGAAAGTGGCCAAAATATCTGACTTTGGTTTGTCGAGGGATATTTACGAAGGCGAAACATATCTAAAAAAAAGTAAAGTAAGTACATTTTGTGTTACATTGACATGTGAATTAAGGTAAAAAATCTTAGTTAACTCTATAAGGTTGACATGCAATCTCCTGATCGGCTGGTTATGACATTCAGGGACAGCTGTTTCGCACAAATAATATTGTCACAACAATTGCATTAAGGGAAATGAGATGCACCCAAAAGTGGATGTGCATAAATTTTCGCCCCTAGATCCAATATTAGTTTTCACTAACTGCTCGTGGGCTGCATGAATATTCCTCGCTAACCAGTAATGGTTCGCTGACCACATGTTGAGAATCACTGGAACAGCATTTCCCAAACTGGATCACGTTGCACTAGTGGGTACCGCGTCGATTCTTCGCAGGCAGCCTCACTTAACTATCAAAGGGACCTTTGGCCCTCAAAGTCTGAAGGACTGCGTGCCAGGCGCCTTGCCTTCAGAAGACAACACAATAGATGGTAGTGCCATCTATGGACAGTTCGAGAATTTAAAACCAGGCCAGGAGCCGAATAACTTTCTGGTCGGGCACTCCCCAGAGGTATCGTTTCACTTGGAGGACATTGTGACCACGAGCATATTTATTTAACGTCGCCCACACACCATTAATGACGACGGTAGATCTTCGACCAGCGAGGATCGAACCCGAGACCCTCCGGCCCCAAGTCCAATGCCTTACCGATCAGGCCGCCGCGGCCCCAGCCTCACTTTAAGCATGCATTTATCTTTATCGCTAGAGGATTGTTTAACAGCTGGTTAAAAAATTCTTTTCATTTCTAGAATAATTTTTTGAAAGGAAAATATCATAAGACAAAGCGTAGCTTCAAGTTTTTTTTTTTTTTTTTTTTCTGAAAACTGTAGGTTGTGTATTTAATGAAGACAAGTTCGAATATAAATTAAGCTTTAAACTTTTAGAATTAAGTGGTTGGTATTTTTTTATTTTATTTTTTCATTGCGGGATTTCCATTTTGACCCATCAGACCGTAATCAGCAAGTATGTGTGCATGGTTTATTGTAGAATAAAATAGAAGCAAAGTATTTTTTATGCAATTTTTTTAACCTATTTCCTTCTTCAACAATTTGCTATTTGTTTATTTATAAAATTTCTTCTGGTTTGTTCTTTTTATTGCAAGTCATTCTTTAAAAAAAATAAATGAAAGCAAATGAGCGCGCGGAAGGGGAAGTGGGTTGCTATATTGGTATACAGACTGTATAATGTTTTTTAAAAAGTGAGTAGAAAATTTAAGAATTTTGGAACTGTTCTAAAACACTTAATGCGGTGTTAGTAAGTATTTGTATCGTTGATAATTTATTTGATTTATTAATTTTGGTTTAAATAAATTTCAGGGCCGAGTTCCTGTGAAATGGATGGCTATTGAATCTTTGGAAGATCAAATTTATACTACAAAGAGTGATGTGTAAGTTATATTTCACTTCCTGAAAGTATAGTATATAAAGAATGCGTATTTTATGTGTAGTAAGAAACATTATTTTAATGTGTGCATTAGTATGTTTTATAACAATCATTTTACTTTCAAAGAGAGCTAAATAGGGAATAATTTTTATTTTTTAATTTGTCTCCTTTTTTTTAGTTGGTCCTTTGGAGTTGTTATGTGGGAAATTTTGATGCAAGGTAAGAATTTTACTCATCGATTTAACAACGCCGTTATTAATTCAATTATTCAGTTATTTATTTTTTTACTTCATTAAAATTAACCAGGGCCGCCGAGAGTCAAGGCGACTTCGTTCAATATAATTAAGATTTAGGGTTTCTTATTGAAGATAGCGCTATGTCTCAGCTAAACCCACATACGTCTCTGAGCATTACTCTAGATCATATACGACCTTATCCTAAAGCTGGAGAGGGTCAGATCCAAAGAGGATGGACACGAAAGAGGTCTACAGCAGTACTATTTAACACTTCAGTCAAAAAAGCTCTTTAAGAAGAAAGAATCGCAGCAGAAAAACGCAAATCATCACTAAAAGTATCCAAAAACATACAAGAAATCTCTGAATCCAAGAAAAAAGGAATCTAAACCCAAAAAAACATAAAAAAGAAGAACGGAGGCAAATAAAATAGTTTATTTCAAATAATGCTTGCATTTTTCAGCATTTACTTCTGAAATCAAAGTTTAACCTTTCATATGGTGTAACATACCTAATTTTAAAGCAATTACAATGCTGATTTCGCTTTTTTTTCATTCATTGGTAAATTTTACTTGCTTATTTAAATCATCATTGAGGCTTTAAGTGAAGTTTTCTGTGTCTATTATGTCTATTATGAGTTTTTTCTCAATTCGCTAACTTACCCCATACGGATCGCCAACTTGCCCCGTGACGGGGCAAGTGTGCGAAGTCTGCGAAGGTTCAAAAAAATTAAGTAAAAAATAGGTAAAGCATAGTACTGTGAAAACAAAAATACAACTTTGTTGCTGATACCATACAGATTATCCAAGCAATAAAAGAAAAATATTCTACTTTATATACAACCTTAAAAAAATGAAGTTTAAAAAGTTCGCCTACTCTTCCCTACTACTCCAATTCCGGTTCGGACCCCCTCCGAGCCGACCCATAGTTTCCAACTAGGCTGGCATGACGTCTCTTTGGCCCTGAGATTAACTGTGTATTCTTAAAAGCATGTTATAAACAAATAACATTACTGAAACGCACTCAAATATGAGCATAGTTCCGGCATTTATTTCTTATGATTCAGAAAATGAAAAAAATTGGTAAACTCAGTTACTAAGTTAATTTTTCGATTACGTTTTATTTCCTGTTGAATCAATTTAATCGCCAGCTGCATGAATTATGTTTTGCAGGTGCAACACCTTATCCTGGTGTAACACCTCAGCGTCTGTACAATTTGTTAAAAGCAGGTTACAGAATGAGCAAGCCTAATTACTGTTCTGAAGAAATGTAAGCACACATATTTTTTTATTGAATTGTGCTGCAAAAATTAATTTCAACTATAGTTGAGATAAACTTAACCTGGTAGCGTCGTAATGCTGAGATTAGAATCTGTGTAACCTTCACAATGCTGCCAGGCTATTTTCGTCCCAACTATAGATGTTTCTCTCTTAAATATCAGGTAGAAAAAATATTTAAAGAAACATAACTTTCTAGGTACCAATTGATGAGGCAATGTTGGAGAGATCAGCCTCAAGAAAGGCCTTCCTTCAAAGAAATAGTCCAAAAGTTAGATTATTTTCTTCAAGATACTGTTGTAAGTATTTTCAAATATTGCTAGTTTAATAATATATTTTTTAAATAGTCGAACATTTTGGGGCTTCGAAACAGCTCGAAAGAATTTGATCCAATCCAACAGAATATTTGAAACATAATACTTTCCCATGAGTTTTAAGCTTTTCGTATCAGTCCTTGCATGGTTATCAGGTCCAATCAAGGGATATTAAAGAGAAAATTAATGTTTTACAATCTAAAAAGCCTTTTTTTCTGTTTTTTTTTTGCAAATTTATCCTTATTTTCTTTTTTTTTCATATTTAGGAGTACATGGATTTCAACACATTAAATTCTACTTCAAGTGCCAGCGGGTCTAGAAGAACATTAATTTCAAGCGGTAAGGAAAATTCACGTATATTTGAGTTTAAATTCCTCTATATAGTCATATAATCTCCCATACATTAATATTATTATTTTGTTTAAAATGCTTTAACTATCGCAAAAAATATTGCTCTGTAGTAAAAAACCTGAAACTGATTATGAGGACAATTGTGCTTGAAGACTAAAAATAAAGGAAAAGAAAGTATAATATAAAAAAAGGCAAATAAACGAAATTTAGTCTTAATAATAGCAAAATATCTCATTACTTTGTTTTTCGTAATTAATGAAAATATTAGAAAAATAATTATTTTATCTAAAACTGATTCATCTATGTCTCCACTAATTCTATGTGATAAAGTATTCTTTGCAAAGGGATTTAGATGAATCTAAATGAGTAATCAATATTGCAATGTCTCTTAAATAAATCATAACCATATCTCCATCAAAGATTAAGCTATCCATTTGATGAATCCAAACTGTAAGGACCCATTTTTTAACATGAACCTCATTTGGACAAGATGCTGCAAATGTAATTCCAATTTTAAATCGGTCAACTACCGTGGTTACGGGGTATTCATTATTGACACAAAATAACAGCTTTATTGAAATGTTCAAGAAGTGGTCAGGCAATAAATAGTTGTCTTTTTCCCAAGTGCTTTACCCCTGTATCGTTTGTGCTACGACTCGATTTTCAACCCGTGTTTGATTAAATGAATGAATTACGAACGTTTTAATCCACAAAAATTGCAAATTACTGCAGACACGTGTTTAGGGATTACAAGGAACAACTTTTCGATGCAAAGAAGTGTGAGCTTTAGGGGGGAAAATCATTCTAGGAAAACAGCACGGTGGAACAGAAGAGAGTGAAAATACCAAAAAATCGAAATTAACAAAACAAACAATACAAAATGACAGCTAGAGTCGAAATTTATTACATAATTCATCAGGAAAAAATCGTTAAGTAATAAATTTCCCAGAAAACCCATAAACAATGCATATTCTCCAATAAATGAAATCACTCCGAATAAATTAGCAATAATTTCACTGACGGGAGAAATTGTGTATCAAAGCGATGTAACAAATAGAGAAATGCAGAAAAACAGAGTGAAGGATAAACAAATTGGAATTAGTTGATCACAAAACAAAATATGAAAGCAAAAATGAAGAAATATATTGACAAAAACCCTAAAGGCAGGGTGGATGACAGTTTACATAAAAATAAAAAGACAAAAACAAAACCAATTATAAAAATAAAATCCACACAGAAGAAAAAATACGGAATGACTGTAAGGTTGTTAACTAAATTAGACCGGTTTCTCAGGATATGGAAAGCTTTCCAGAAATCAAGATCCAATGAATTGGGGCATTTTTGGATAATTTGATAAGAGTTGAACTCAAAAGAGTGATTCGATTCCCAACAGTGTTGAGCAATACTTGCTTTCTTCGGATGACTTTCCAATCAAAAGCTCACACTGCTTTGCATAGAAAAAGGAATTATTTGTATTCCCAAAACACGTGTCTGCAGTAATTTTTAATGTTTGTGCATTAAAACATCGGTAATTCTTTCACATAATTTTCAAGCACAAAGGACGTTATCACTGTTTGACTGTTTGTTTAGATTCTTAATATACAGTATTTGTTTTCATTTCACTAAGTGTTATGCACGGAATTAGAATTAGTCCCCAGAAATAAGAGAAAAATTCGAAACAGCTGTTGAGTAAATTGGAATTGAGAGAACTGTTTTGCGATAAGCTAGAAAGTGAAAATGGGATGATGTATGTACGGAGGTTATTTCAAAAGTAAAATCCGGGAAAAAAACACACTTTTTTTTCAAAGCAACTGTTATATTTACACTCCTTTGATCTTTCTCCATTTTTCTTGGCAATTTCCATGCTTATTTAAACATTTATTACATTGTTCAACAAGCTGTTGAATGCCCAAGGCAGAGAAATCGGCCGCCTGTGAGTTTGTGATCAGTCTTAAACAGTTTTTTTTCACTTCATGAGGTGTGGCGAAGCATTTGCCGCCAAGAAACTCCTTCAAGTAGTAGAAAAAATGTTTTCTCTTTATAAGACACTTTTTCAGTTTAAAGACACTTTTACTACTTTAAGAACATTTTATTTTCTTAAAAAATTTTTCGGGATTTTTTCAGTCAAAACCCAGGCTCTAGTTTAAATTCTATCGATTCAAACAGAAACGTTATTTTCTTATTATTTAGAATTGCATGGGGCATTCGCATCATTTCTCTTCTAGTAAAAGAACTTAACGTTGAATAGAACGCCAATTTCGCTAAACCTTCAACTAATGGCAAAATTCTGGGAAAACATTTAGAACTTAGTGACTCTTCAAACTTCTGTAACGATTCACTTGGGTGCAATAACGAACCGTAACTGCGTTTCATTTGCAAAACACTAAAAGCACTTTTCCGAAGAAAATCTGCATATTTCACCAGGATAATATATTACGATGACCTTTCTACAGTGAGATCAAATTCAGCTTTCTTTTACGGGAATCATCTTGTTTTTTCAGGTAATGAAAATATATTTTTCAAGTGTACGGATGTTTTGAATGTATCTTTAAATATACATTTAGTGCATTCTTTCTGCTGAGTTTTTAGAATTCCTTCGGGGCTTTTAGTAATGAATTATCTGCAATGCTTTCTGAAATAATACTTGAACTGTAAAAGAACTATGCAATACTAGGCATACATTATTCTAGGCAGCATCCTCATATATATTCTGCCGTGGGCAGGTAAATGGCAGTATCTGCGGAAATAAGTTTTCGAGATATTTGAAGAAATCTGTGTTGGATTCAATACTAATGTTCGAACTAGACTTTTTTCTCACGCCTTTTTTTCAGCGGAAACCAAATAAGCAAGTTTGTACAGTAAAGCTGACGAACAATAAAGAACAAAATGTAAAAAAAATTATATTAATTTGAATTTTTGGCATCTTGAATTCAAATTATGTTTTTCGTAATCACGAGCGTGTGTGTGTATGAATGCGCGTGTGTGTTTGTGTAGGCGCATGTGTGTGGGTGCGTGTGTATGTGTGTATGTATGCATGTGTGTACGTGTTGTGTATGCAGTGCTGTGTGTCGCTCCACGACATGATAATTTGACAACATGTTTTGATAATGTTCTAAAATGCAGGGAATGGCTTTATTGTGACAAGGCTGATCTGGATCCGGCAATTTAGCTGTTTTACTTGTAAGACTGTGTCATTTCATTGCAAGGGCGGATCCAGAAATTGTTCAAGGAGGGGAGCGGTTGATTTTTTAAACTTACCTCTACTACGTATCTAATTTGCACTATCTGTGTGGCCGGGGGGGGGGGCACCTACACCATTTTTATCTAACTCAACTAAAATATAACATTTTTCCCAGGAGGTCCCTAAACCAATTCCTTTCCCGTCGGAATACGTATTCTAAAATTGGATTTTAGAAATTCAGTTTATCTGTAACTCCAGGGGAGTGTTTTGAAAACCCCTTATCCTAACAAGATTAAAGGTCGTCTAAAATTGAGTTTTTTTTTTTCGGAATTTCAGTTTCGAAAAAATTATAAGAGAAAACTCAATGAACACATTTCTTCCCGTAATAACACTACTTGAGATGACTACAAACTGCGTCTTTTATACTAAAATATTGCAAAGTTCCCGTGGGAAGGCCTCCAAACTCCTTCACATTACCAGAGATCATCTGAAATTTCCTTTTTAAAACTTCAACTCCGAAAAGTTTCCGAGAGGAAGATTCTAGCTCCATTCATTTCCTCAACTTCGAGAAAGAAGGCGTTGTGTTTTAGAACCTCAATTTGGAAAATTGCAGGGTTCCTCAAGGGAGGGGCGATCGCCCTCATCGCCTCTCCCTTGTATCCGTCCTTGCTTCAAGGGAATTACGAAATGAAAAAGGGGTTAGCAATGAACGCTTCTACTGGAGTTTAGGGTTCATCTACTGTAGTTAGGGTTAAAATTTCAACCACCAAAATATCCCCAAATTGACAATTGCTCCGTTCAAATGTAGAAGCAATTTTCACCCGTCATATCATGACGGGCGATTTTCCAGATTTTAATAAAAACAAAACTTGGGTAATTTCTTTTGCAATATATAGGTCGTCATTCAAGCTCAATATGAATTGTCATGTTTCTTGAAGACATATAGTATTTTTTTAAAAATATTAGAAAGATTTATGATGTCTGAAGAAAGTGTGTGATCTTTTCCATTAAACTCAAAGTTTTTTTCCTTCTTCAAAGAAACAAACTGAAAAAAACCAAGTTCAAACTTTGTTCCTTGCTGAGTTCAATATTCCTTCGACTTACTTTCATTAATATCTTACGAAATACTTTTATTCTATTTTTTTAGTACTTATTAATATTTATTTAGTTGCTTTTGAAACAGGTGACATTTAAAATAATAACAATCTTTGTGGCGTGTTGGTTCTACTTTGGCACTACTGGTTTGTATTCTCTAACGTTCGGAACAAGTTATAGTGACATAGATAGATAGATAAATACATAATCTTGGGAGTAAATACTAAAGATGGATTCCATCTTCGGAGGGGTAACTCGACTCTTTCCACGATGATAGATCATTGTATTGCACTCACCATGTTGTTGTTCACTTTCATTTCCATGTCCAGCCACACACCAGTAAAGTTATAACCCAACAGATTGGATAGAAGCAGCGGTTTTAGGCTTTCAATCAAGAACGGATACAAGGGAAGGGCGATCGTCCCTCCCTTGAAAGACCATCACGCACCGGAAATGTCTTCGAATTGAGGTCCTAAAACGAAAGTGTAGACCATTTTTGATATGACGATAAGGAAAGAAATCTGATTCGAATCTTCCTCCTAGAAACTCTTCGGAATTAAAATTCCAAAAAATCTGTGGTGACATTTGGAGGCCTTCCCACGGACATTTTTCAAAATTTAGGCCTAAAAGACGGGCACGGTATTGTAGACACTTCGGCTAGAGTTACCTCTGGTAATTTTTCGAAACAGAAGTTCAAAAAAGTGCAATTTACGATGACCTTCAATGGGTTCGAACATTCCCATGAATTACTACGAATTTGAATTTCTAAAACGCAATTTTAGAATGCCTCTACCAACCGAAAAGAAATGAATAGATTTGGATAACTCTTTCACTAAATATGTTTATTTTAATTGTTATGAATAAAAATGATGTGGCACACCCCCTAACCCAGTAGATGCAGATGATGTAGGAGAGGTAATGTAAAAGAAACAATCGCCCCCTCTTTGAAAAATTTCTAGTTCCGCCCTTGTTTTCAATTTTATAGCATTCTTCTAAGCAAGACACATGGTAATAAAAGATTTTATAAAACACCTTTTTTTTCTCTGTACATAAAATTTAACAGTCTGTTAATGTTTTTCAGATCCTCTTGCAACAGTTCAGTATACAAGTGTACTTGTAAATGAAGACGAGGAACAGTCTTCCGAAGAAGAATCTGTTGAAAATATTGGACTTGTCAATTTGTTCAATCAGGCGCAGATGTCCGTTTGTTTAGATAATGCACATAATCAGTACAGCAAAGCATAACCTAGGAATGTTTTCTGTGAAAAAAGTTTTTTCTGAAAGCAAATATTTTATCGAAATGAAACTGTTTTTCATGGAGAGAAACATGTCTAACTACACGTTCTTGCAGTTAAAGCGATCGAAACCCGAAAATTTTCTTGGTCATTGTGAGAAATAATTTTAGAAGAATTTCAATGCACTGGTTTACATATTTCATTTTTTACAACAAAACTTTTAATGTATTCTTTTAAATTAATCCAAGCAGCATATGATGTCTGTCATGTTGCAGAAACTTTATGGAATACATTTCATTTCAGACTTCATTTCATTTTCGTGTTATGTTGTTATGGTGTTTACTTAACTATTATTCACCATTCTGCGTCATCACAGTGGACATTTAAAAGAAAAAGATTTTAGTCAAAACTTTAATCAAAGACTAAACATTTTCCAAAATGAATATCTCCACCACATGATATTAGTTGCAAAAGAATTTTGGTAAAGCTTCTACCAACCGCTTCTTGCATCAGATTCAAGTCTCAGCTTCCTGTAAAAGTGCAGAAGACTTCTGATAAAATTTCAACAACCTTTCATATCATGGGTACAGAAAATTCGTTTTTGATTTTGCATATTCGTGGGTCAATCACATAAACTGAAACGTTATTTAAGTGTTTTTTTTTTTTTTTGATGAAACATATAATTACTATTGACAATACATTAAAATAAAGTATTCAAGAAACTTATGAAAATTATTTTGTGTTCTAGTCCTAATAGCAACTGCGGCAAATGACAATGTGCTATAAGTATAACAGCAACCAATATGAGCGACTGTACATGAAAAAAGTTGCTGGAAAACGTAAAAGAAAGTGTGATAAAATTGTACATTCTTTTAATTTGTCAACATAATTGTGCCTGTTGACATGATGTTGTGGATCATATTCACTATAGCTCTGATTGAATTGCTATAAAAGGGTTTTACGCAGTAAAAAAACTTGGGCTGTGGAGTCGGAGGAAAACTAACCGATTGTGACTCTGGGAATTTGAAAACCTCCAATTTCAACTCCTTAACCTGAAATCATTCCTTCTCCGACTCGCAACCCTGGCAGAGTTGCAAGAAAAGAAAATGAAGGACTCCAACGCCCTGAATTTTAAAGCCTCTAACTCCGTCTCCAACTCCTTAATCTCAAATCCTTCCGACTCTGAATCAGCACCCTGGCAGAGTTGTAAGGAGAGAAATAGATCAACTCTGACTCCTGGAATTTGAAAGCCTCTGACTCAAACTTCTTAACCTCAAATCATTCTTTCTCTAACAGAGACTCGCAACCCTGGCAGAGTTGCAAGGAAAGAAAATGAAGGACTCCAACTCCTTGAATGTTAAAGCCTCTAACTCCTTGTCCAACTCCTTAATCTCAAATCATTCCGACTCCGACTCTGAATCGCAACCTTGGCAGAGTTGTAAGGAGAGAAAAAGACCAACTCTCACTCCTAGAATTTTAAAGCCTCCGACTCAAACCCCTTAATCTCTAATCATTCCGACTCTGACTCTGACTCGCAATCCTGGCAGAGTTCCAAGGGAAAAAAAGACTCCAAATCTGAGAATTCTAAAGTTGAAAACTCAGATTCCGGCTTCGCAGTCCTGAAAAAAACTGCAAACTTAAACAAAATATGAAATTATTCTGTTTTTCTAAATAACTTAAAGTGTTGTGTTTTATACAAATGAAGACTCAAAAAAGAAATTTCCAATCTAGTCATATCTGTAGTAGATATTTATTACTCCATTTGTGTGTCTTTTAACTTCCGTCTTATGTATATTTCATCTATTAAAAATGAAGTTGGACATTAGTTTACCCAAATAATCTTTTACAGTAGTTGTCCCTCTAGTGTTGTATATCTTCGAGTATATTTTTACATTAAAAATAAATGGGCAATTCTCTAGAAATGTAATGTTTTGAACTCCCAACTTTTCAATACTTTAACTTTTAACACAATGTGCACTTCAGCATGATTTAGAAACACAAGATATGTATTTTTGTTAAACTGCGAAAGTGCACAAAATATCGTCATTTATTTTAGAGTTATTGAAGGTTAATTTGTAACTTTGACAATTTTTTTAAAATAAATTTTCTTAGATTTCCTTGATTTTGGTTCCTGAATCTATTGATGAATGTTCGCTTTAATTTCTGGTCCAAAATAAAAACAAATATGTATACACTAAAAATGCTCAAGTATTCAAAATTTTTAAAATACTCATCAACTAATATTTCAAATGCGTTTCGATTAAAGTTTCGGGATAAACAAAAAAAATCATAGCTTAAAAATTTAACTTCCAAAAATTCAAACCTAAAATTGTAGAAATAATAACTTCAGTATCATTTTATCCTTATATTTTACCATCCACATTTTTATAACTTTTGCAAAGAATTGTAATGACATTTTAACGCAATTCACCTGGCAAAACATCTGGCTATTTTCGTTAAAATTTTACCTGTTTTGAACTAAGGCTCACTCATTATAAGCATAAAAAGAACAAAATTGCACAATAAAGTATAAAGTAACTCATTATGAGTAAGATCGGCAGTGACTAAAGCAACTTTTTTTCCACTAACTTTGATATTTAACGGACCTATACAAGGGCGGATTCGGAAACTTTTCAAAGGAAAGAGCGATTGATTTTTATTACTTACTTTTTGCTATGTATACCTGTTTTAAAAAGTTTGATCGCAAAGGTTTTGGACTTTAATTTAGAAACAGTTCCGGGATAGGGTCCCAAACTCAAACCTTCCCAACATCCCAACATCAATGAAACTCTTCTAAATTTGCGTTTTTGAACTTCATTATTTTCGAAAAATTACGTCGGGAGACTCACTCAAGGGAGGGGCAATCGCCTCCATTCCCTCCTCCTTCTATCCGTCCCTGTCACCTAATTACTAATCAGAAAGCTTATAAATTTCTACGTACAAAATTCTTATTTTACTAACAAAGTTATGATGGCTGCTACTAAAACTGAATGCTAGTTGAGCTGCAACCAGCACCTAATAGTCATGAAAGCCTGTAAAACCTGTTGGATGGCAATGACGCAAAATGCTGGGGACAAGATTTAACTATGCATGAAACATATTAACGTATGCAATTTATAGTCAAACAGAAAATAAACTTGATTTGAAATGAGGATACTTGAAGCATTGTTAAAATCTATTTTGGAGATACATTTCAGATTGTTTTTTTTTCTGTCCAGGCAGACCATTAAAGGCCGAAATTCTGAGTAAGAACAATGGATGGTAACGACATGTTAGTACTTATATTAAGCCTCAACATAAACAAGTATTATTTATCTCTGTTAAATGCCTGTTGTCTTGTAATTTAGAAAATGACAAATAAGTAACAAAAAAAAAAAAAAAAAGAAAGAATGGAAAAGCATTTTATAAGAGCCTGGAACAAGAAATGGTACATTTCTAGAGAATTGTCCTCAAGTGTAAATTTATTAAATCTGAATTGCATATTCAGATGAATCTTAGAGATGCTATAAAATGTATATTTCTGTAATTTGCTCAGGTGGAATTCGGTCCGTTTGTATGAGAGAAAATAACAATTGAAATGAAAAGATAATCCTGGTGTGGAATAGGGATTTTAAGAAAAAAAAATATAGTATCAGATATTTTAATATGAAAGTGAAGTATTTTTTCACTAAACGTTTAGAAGATGCACAAAATCCATATTTTATTCTATTCTTTTTTTTTTATTTAAGTAGAAAAATGATGTGAACTGCTATTCATATCTATTGTTCAAGTACATTTTTACATTCTTAGTATCAAAATTAAAAAAATAATAAAATTCAGAGACATTTCTAGCAGTCTTCTTTTTATACTTTTCAGTTATTTGTTGGTTGACATAATATTGACTTGTTGGTTTTGGTTGATACTGCGCACAAAGTGTTGAAATGTAATATTTTTACATTCATTCATCCTCCAAAGCATGTTACCGGTTTTTATTTTTTACTTAGAGAAGTATTTTCATTGCGTCCGTTATAGCGCACGTTAAAGGTCTAGTGCTTCTATTTGGTGACGTCTTACTGAAGCGAGAGAAAACAAAAATCAGGAAAGAAGATCAATTAGACTTCTTATTGCGAAGTTTTATATTTATGTCATTGTTTTCTTGGGCAATTACATTCTTTTGATTAAGTTTTTTCCCTCGGATTAATGCAATGTTTAAACAATCAAAAGATTGTAAATAAAAAAAACCCTTCGCAATAAAAATCGCGACACGAACAAAAGTAAAAGGAAAGACATTTTTTAAAGTTTTGTTTACTTGTCAAGTAAATTTTATTCATGATTGTTTTCAAAGTTTTGAACAAGTTTTTTTTTGAATAGAAAATAGGAGTAACTGTTAATCTGAACCATATATGGCCCTTTAACGGATGCAGAAGAAACCTAGGAGGAACAAATCTAAACACGACGAATCCTTGATAGTTCGAAAATACAAATAGTATAGGAAATTCTTATCTGTTTGGGTGCAAAAGAACGTACTAGTAGATCTGGTACGTGCTGTTACACAGCATGATTTTTTAAAAAAAATCTTTCAATAATAGACTTGCCTGAGGTTTGAACTTGGTGCGCGTTTTTGAAAAGTCTACTTACATCAATTTGCTTTTCACTGCCTCAGAGTTTAAAAACAGTTTTTTTAAAAAAAAGTAATTTCTTTTCAAAATATGAACTGACATAGTAATGCCAAACAATCATTTTTTGAGTCTTGGAAATTGTATTGTGCACAAGAAAAAGAAAGCACTTGAAGTTTTTAAGTTCTACGAGTTCTTAAGTTCGTTAAGTTGGTGCACAGCAAGCAAAGTCAATATACAGGTAAAGTGTTAAGACCTAAGGTAAATTCGAGTAAACATTAATAGAATAAACGAGAAATTTAGCCAGATTACAACAACTTTAGCGTATATAAACATAAAAATAAATAATATTTTCAAAGTTCATAACATTATATTTGACTTAAAGAAAACTAGAAGATTCTGTGTTGCCCTCACTTGCCAAGGTTTTGAAATACGTTTTCTATCTTCTTTTTTACAAAACGAAAGTTGAAAGTATTGTAAGCAGCAAAATGCATAATTCAGTATTCTGATGTTATTGTTTGAAAGCTGGTTCTTTAAAGTTGTTGAAAGTGCACCTCCTGAATTCTAATATTGTATGCAATGATATAATATTGTGGTTGTGAAGTACAATGAGAAGGGGGACATGGGGGGGGGCATTGAAACATTTAGAAATTTTATTTTTCTAATGCTATATGCAATGATATAAATGATGTAATCTTGTGGTTGCGAAGTACAATAAGAAGGAGGATAGGGGGGGGGGGAGAATTGAAACATTTAGACATCTTATTTTGTTGCATTAAAATTGCACAACTTTTACCAAAGTAGTATATTTTGCATCTCAAGTTACCCTAAAAGACATTGCAGCTAAAAACTATTGAGCAGAATAAAAGGTGGAGATAGTGAAGCTTTCAATTTTTGAAGCAGGGATCCCAAGTCATGTGATATATTTGAAAGTAACGTATTGGAAGAAATCAGGTTTCTTTCGCTCGTTTCAAGTAAAACGTGCTTCTCATTCATCGAAGTTGAACCATGTGACATGAGAGTTTTGCCTCAGCATCTCCTAAACTAATGATTGGACTTGCTCCCTCTAGTTACTAATTCCTGCTCTAAGCTAAAAACCAGGCTAATGACTCATTTTAATTGGATTTAATTATTACTATTATTTCTAAATTTTAAATAACTATACATTAGTTTAGTGCCTTTACCATTGTAGGCCAAAGGAAAAAGAGAATCTCGTTAAAACAATATGAATGTGAGTGGTACTGTTTCAAATTGGGAAACTGTGGTTAAAAGTTAACGGAATGGATATGCTGGTTAACTTTTTATTGAAAAACTAAATCAAATATGCGAATTTATGTTTTTTGCATTACCGCGCCTACTGGTGTTATTATGTATTGCTCAGAAAAATTTCCTACTGTCTGTCATCAAATTTTGAAAACTTTTGCTGAACTGATAAAACTCTAGCAATGAATTCACTGTTGAAATAAAAATAATAAGACAATATTTTTAACATATTCCATTTTCTTTACTCTATATTACTTATATATTACTTTATCTGTTTCCCGAAAACCAAATTCCATTCTTTTTAGCAACAATTTCAAAAATCTTGTTAAGTGAATTGTAAATGTGCAGAAATTTACTGAAATTAGGATCAACATTCAATGCAAAGAAAAAACACCATACTAGTTCTCCATTATATGATCCATACTTTCGCGCTGTTTCATTTCCAACTACTGTAATTAATAGTCTAAATGATCAATATTTCGGTTAATTATGCTCTTTTTTAAAAAAAATACTTTCATTTGTTGGATATTTTTTAAATTTCTTCTTTCTTATTATGGATATACCGTTAGATTCTTCATGTACAATATAGATGGCGCCATTAACTTTTTATGCTTCCTTCCGCTAACCTGTAGTTTTAAAAAGAGCTAATTTTAAATTAAAAACTAAAACTATACTAGGAAGAATGAGGTAACTTCTGTTCCTCATAAACAGGTAAATTATTTATCGATTTTGTTTAGATGATTGAAATGTTTCGTTACTTTTAACATTTAATTTCATTATTTTCCTTTTCCCCCTTCCTTTTGAAAATGAATGGGAATAAGAAATAAAAATTATTTATTCATTACTTTATTTCTTAAAAGAGGATGCATAATAGTATTATTTATAACAATATAGTAGGGGAGTGTATTTGGCAAAGTGAAATGGTTAAAATGACTGAGTTTTTTCAAAATGAACAAATTGGAAATTTGTTTTGAAAATTACAGTGTACATAAAGAAAGAACACTTATTTTATTATAAAACTTTGCTTTGAAACAGTATTTTTTATTTTTGCTAACAAATTTGAGTCTTCGAAAAAATGTGGAAAATTTTCGCTTTTTTTTTTTTCATGGGACAAAGAGAAAAATAAAAATTTTTGTAATGAAATATTTTCTATTCGATTATAGAACATATTTTGGATCAAAAAAATCAGTAAAGAAAAGGTTGAATGAATAAATGAAAAGATAATGAAAAAATAAACGAATAATTAAATGAATAAATCAATTAATCTAAAAAAACAAACAAATGACCTAGCAAAAGAATGAATGCATAATTAATGAATAAATAAGTGAATTACTAAATATAGAAATGCAAATTTATTGTAATTAATAAATGAAAACGTAAGTGATTTTTAATTTTTTATGTGTAAATGGAACAAACTATTTCACTTTGCCCCATATGTACTTGACGAATTGTACAATTTACTTACAATACAAATAAGCTCAATATTAACTAAATTTTCACTGCATTGAATACTAGGAGACCTCAATTAATATTTAAAATGTTAACAACAAGAACTTTATCATTTTATAGCAACAAAAATAATTTTTGACTTTAACAAAATGTTACAGTATGAGTATAATTTTTTAAAAATTGCCTATATTACCAACAACTTTAATCTTCGGCGATATTTATTTCCTCACTAGAATACAGTACATATGGTACTACATAGTTAGAATAATACCGGATAGGTTATCTAAAAGCAGATTAAATATTCCATCATTTCACTTAGCCCCATGTTCCCCTACATAAAAATTTAAAAATTTCATATTAAATTTTGAATCTAAAACGAAAATGTTGTCATATGGTAAAATATTTTGAAACGCACTACTTTCAGTGATGAAAATGCTGCCCATAAAATAAGAACTGCTGAATTCTCGGGCAGTAAATTTTTGCTTATTATTACTGTGCATGATTTAGTTCTATTTTTGTTTTTGAATCAATTGCTTTTATCAATAATATAGACTTATCTTCTTCCAACAAACATGTAAGCTAACACAAATGCAAATGAGAAGTGGAATGCAATTCAAATTCATGAGGATAAGTATCAATGATAAAAAAAGAATGTATTTTTTTCCGTCTTGCTCAGAAATGCAACAACTAGAATCAGTTACAAAAGAGAGAATATACACAAATCCTTTTGATTCCAGACTATTTTTGACTCATTCATGTAAGTAGCTCTAATTCAAAAAATGACTGGGAATTAAAACCCCAAAATGCAATGCAATTTTCTTAAAATTATTGGCAATTATTTTAACAAATTTTAAAAATTGCAGACTGTTATGTGTATTTTTAGTTTGTGCGAGTACAATTGCTCCTGGCTTTTTACAGGGAGGCATTGATTGTAATCATAATAACTGTATATTTATACATATCAAAATAAAATATGTTTAAAAAGTCATTCCTTTTTTTTTTCTCGGTGATTTTGTCTTGACAATAACAGACGAAAGTATTACAAAGAATTTTTTTAACTAGATGAAAACAGATACAGTCGACTCGTGCTACAACACGATTCGACTTACGCGAAATGGCTATAACGCGAATTTTTCTCGAGCAACGAATTTTACAGCTAACGTGAATTCCTCGCTCGTAACGTGAAAATATTAGGAAAGGAATCATTATGCTAAATATGGACTTCGTTATTGACTACTATATATTGGTTTCGTGAGCTTCAAGTTCCCACAAAATACTAGTCTAAACATCCCTTTGTTAATGTGTATAAATAACCACTCCACATTTTTCATCTATTTTTTAAATTCCAAATATGAAAGTGATGAAATATTGTGTCACCTAAGCACGCTGTTTCTTTTAAAGAATGAAGATCGAAAGTAAAAGAGAAAGTTCATGACAATTCAAGAAATGGTACAAATTCTTGATACTTTTGAATAACTAAAAGGTGAATCGAAGGCAGCACGACATTTAAGATATGAATAAATCTTCCATACAAACAATTAAAAGTTAAGAAAAGGCAATCCGTAAAAGTCTAGAGAAATTAGTTTTAATATGAAGATTGTAGAGTAGTGTCTAAGCAAATTGCAAAACAGTATGAATTTGGAAGCTGCTCTTGTATTTTGTGTTACAAAGACCTGTAAGAGGGGTGTTGCCAAAGATGGAAACGTTAGAAAAGTAAAGGCGAAGCAACTGTACTATTAAAAATATATATTAGAAAAACGATCTAATTGCACAGCACTAATCATCTTCAATTTTTAAGTTATAAATTTAAGTGTATCTACCGTACAGTACTATTATAGCGCAGCGCTTTATTATTACTACATACTGTACGTACCGTACGGTTTTATTTTATTTCTTCCTCGCTTTTTTAAAAATACAGCAAAAATTCAGCTTTTTATGTAAGAAACTCTAATATATAGTTAGGAAATGGTTTGAAACAGTTTGAAAGGTGTTTAAAAGAGTCTAAAATAATTGGATATGTTAATAAGAAATTCGTATGCATGCCCTTTTCCAAAACGCGAAATTTCAACTTATGCGAGGGGTCTTGGAACGCATCCCTCGCGTAAGTCGAGACTCGACTGTAATCTATATTTTTGAGTTAAATATGTCGAAAGTAAAAGCGTATTTGAGGAAATTGATACAAAGGTATTGCTATTTTCAAAAGAATTTAGTAGTAGTATATACGTTGCTTAACTTAACCTGATATTAAATGGTAGTTTTTAAAGTGAGCTGAGCTATACAGTCAGATAAAGGTAGGAGTGTTTCGAACACAGAACAGTTGAAATTCAGAATCACTTTTTCTATTCTTCAAAAGGGACAACAGAAATTAGACTTTTTTTTTTCTTCGAATATTGAAGCTGTAATTTAGCAGCAAGTTACCACTCTTAAGCCATAGCTAAGGCAGAACTGAATCCAAAATACTGACAGCACGGTTATCGCATCCAGAGACTGCCGTTTTATCCTAATGTTTAATTTTCGCGGTCCCTTTTAGTAAAATTTAAAATGTAAGAGTAACCTCATTTAGTTAACCTTAAATGTTAGGACATTTTAAAGCTAGAAAGTTTATGATGTTTTTCAACGCAAGTCCAAAATAAAATCATTTGATTTTTGAAATACATTGATAATTTTTTATTAATCAAAAAAAAATGTGCTTTGTATTTCAAAAAGAGTTTTCCAAAAATAAATGAATGCAGAATAAATATACATAAATAAAGTAATGGATTTTAAATTTACTATTGAAAAGACTTTAAGTACCAATTCTTAATTAAAAGAAAGAGAGAGAGAGAGAGACCTAAATTGGTGTTAAATATTTGATTGTAGTCTTTTTGTGACAATTAAGGAAAAATTAAGAGTTTATTTTCATCCGCTCGGCAGAGGGCAGCATGCGAGTACTCTGTTTCAGCCTTACGAGAAGTGAAAAGCACCAAGTTTCTGTGTTTCAATTTTAGAATACTGGTAAAAAGAACGAAGCTACAATATAGTACGATTATTATTGCATGTAGTGAAGTTGTTGACTGTTGATATTTTTCTTCCGATTACATATGGGGCAGTGAGAAGCAAAGGGATGCAAGTGGCAAAATTAAAAATTTGGAGATAACCAGTATAAATGGCAGGTATGACCTCCACCTCTGTCTTGCGGTAAGAGATAGTACTATAGTTGCCTTGGTAGGTGCTGTTGTACAGCATGATTTAGAAAAAAAAAACTCAATAAAAGCCTACCTAGGACGTAATCTTTTAACGCGTTTTACTGAAAGCTTGAAAATGTCCACTTGCATCCCTTTGCTTCTCGCTGCCTCATATTAAGAAGTACAAACTTTTTTCAAACGATTTTTTTCCTGGAAGGGGGGGGGGGAGGCATTCACGTAAGGACAAAAAACAAACAAACTAGTTTTTGTTTAGAAACGTTTTGAAACTTCACTTCTTAGTACTTGGATTGAAAAACTCTATTTAAAAATTCCAGCTTAAGTAAATGAACACTGCCGTCATCCAACGCAAATAAATTGTTTGACACATTTGACAATAGAATTTATATATTGACATTGAAACGAAGGATAGAAATCGTTTTCTTTTTGAAACCCTGACCTGATTGCGCTAATTGGAACGCTTAGAACTTTTTTTCTTGAATTTTGAGCTTTCCAATATTTAAATAATGATACAATTTTTAAAATGTTTTTTTTTTTCAACATTCTTGATCAATAACTCAATTTCTAAGAACTAAAATATTTCTTTTCTTCCCTCAAAACACTTTTTGCTCAATGTACGGTGCACCAAAGATGACAACCTAGGCCCCATTTGTCACATGCGGCTTTTGACTCTGGAACGGTGCCTAATGTTGCAGGTTTTAAATTTAAAGGTAATGATTTTCACTTTAATACCATATGCACCATGTGGAAATGTGTTTCCATTTTTCCTCGCTGGGACGTTTTGACAAAAGAAAAAGAAAAAAAAATCTTTTTTTTTTTTAAATAAAAAGCTAATTTCAATTTTTTTGATTCTTTTACTTTTGATTTGTGCCATTGAGTACCATATCTTCTTCGAAAATAAGTTTCCATTTCTGAGTTTATCAGGTTTTACAGGCATTTGAAAAAATGCAAATTTTTCGGGAACTGTATATGTAAAAGTAGACTACAACTTTATTTATTAGTCGGAAGACAGTTTTAATTTAGCTAAATAGCCACATTTTCATTTTATGTTGCCACTTTATCTAGAATTATTACTTTTGAAAAACAAAGGGAATCATCTGGCACTGCGGTAAAAAGTTGCATGCGAAAAAAAGTATCAGCATCACAGTTTCGGCCGGCAAGTCGATAAAGACTGCGTTCTTGTTTCCATATGAAATAAAATTCCTGCATAAAGCGGCAACTAAAAATGAAAATGCTGCTGTGACTAAATTAAAAATGTCTTCTGGCCACTTGCTGCAAAATAAAATTTTGAATCTTCAAGTCTACATTTACATATACACTGTCTCTCAGAAACTTTTTTTTCCAAATCCATCTAAAACGTGTTAAACTCGAAAGTGGAAGTTCTGCTTTTCAGGGAATGTAGTGCTCAATTGTATAGATCAACAGTTTAAAAAAAAAAAAAAAAAAAAAAAAAAAAAATATTTTATATGAGTAACTTTGAGAAGCAATCAAATTTTTTTTACATGTGTGTATTTATTTATTTATTTATTATTATTATTATTATTATTTTTTTTTTTTTTGAAAAAAAAAACGATGCAAAAAACAAAAAGAGCACTTATTTCAAAATGATGTACGTCATTTTTAAGAGTTCAAATGGAATTTGCACCATTTCGGAGACATAGCAGTTTTAAAATTTTGTTTTAATATGTCTCAAACTCAAAAACTTCTGAGACTGAAGGTAAGATTTTTTTTCCCTTGCTTGCTTGAATTGACGTATGCCATAATGAACCCACAAAGCAAGTATCCTTTTAAATATTATTTACGTAAGAATACATAGATGGCAGCACTATAACCTCATTTTGGAGTGAAATGCATCATTTTAGCCTATCCCCCCCCCACACACAAAAAAAAGAATGAAAAAAGGCAAACAAAAATAATAATAATAATAATAATAATAATAATAATAATAATCAAGCAAATTTTTGAAAAATGAAAAAAATAAAATAGCATTTTGAAATGGGGAAAATGTTCTTGATCTAGCCCCCCACCTCACCCCAATAATTATTGGATGAATACTCCTGTTCAAAAAAAAAAAAAAAAATAATTTGAATTTTGACATCTTGAATTTAAATTATGTTTTTCGCAATCACGAGTGTGTGTGTGTGTGTGCGCGCGCGCGTATGTAGGCGTGTGTGTTTGTAGGTGTGTGTGTGTATGTATTTATGTGTGTGTTTGTAGGTGTGTGTGTGTATGTATGTGTGTGTTTGTGGGTGTGTGTGTGCATGTATGTATGTGTGTGTTTGTAGGTGTGTGTGTATGTATGTGTGTGTTTGTGTGTGTGTGTATGTATGTGTGTGTTTGTAGGTGTGTGTGTGTGTATGTATGTGTATGTTTGTGTCTTTGTGAAGGCATGATTGCGTGGTATGTGTGGGTGCGTATGTATGTGTGTATGTATTTATGTGTGGGTGCGTATGCATGTGTGTATGTGTTTATGTGTGTATGTGTGTGTATGTGTGTGTGTAGGTGTGTGTATGCATGCGCGTATGTGCAGGATATGGACGCAACCTGAAGACCGTTTTCGCTGGAGGAGCAGCATCGGGAGGGGCCGGTCGACAGTGGTGCTGCAGAGGGAGGCGGGGTGAAAATAAAATCAAATGAACGCAACTCAAAGGCCAAATAAAAACAATAAGCAATGTGATTGCTCAAAAAAAAAAAAAAAAATCGGCGAGAACATCTCATTACTATAATTCACTTTTTGATTTTAACAATTTTCCGTTCAATATTAAACAGTTCAAAAAAGTTTAACACAACGCCTGTGGGGAAATGTAATCAAAAAGTTTTTTTCCCGATATTTTGCCCGAATTATGCACTTACGACTGTCCTTGTTTGCCTACTTCCCCGTAAAATTAAAAGGAGAAAGAAAAAAGCATAAGTGAAGGCTTAATGCATCTTTAAAAAAATCGCTAAAAACAAAAAACAAAAAAAAAGTCAAAAGTAAATAACATAACACATCGAATAAAAAATAACCTATCGAAAAATTTAAAATTGAAAAAAAAAAAGGGTTTTGAGGTGGGGAAAATGTGCGTTGGTCTGTCTGTCTGCCCTCGTCGCCAAATAACTTTTGTGTGAATTTTCCGGTTCAATCAAACTTTCTTTTTTTGGTTCGAAAGATCTCGGCGAGGACACCTCATTCGCGTATTTCACTGTTTGAGCTGTACAATTTTTCGTTCAAATTTCGACAGTTCCAAAAACCTTATCATTAGCTCCTGCAGGCCACAGGAGAAATTAATGCCAGTTTACATCCATCAGTTAAAGGCGGTTTTGCTTCAAACAAACTTCGTTGGGAAAAGCTCTTTATGAGGAACATGTACAGAAAAGTTTTTTTTTTTTTGATTGAGCTATTTTAACGCATTTTTTGAACAGTTAATTTTTAACATTAAGGATAATACAAAAAAAAATTTTTTTGCACTTAAAACTTGAAACATTTGTGCATATTCTAAATACATTTTTTTGATTTCAAGAAATAGAAAATCAAGTTTTTAATAAAAACGGAAATACTATACCTCTTATCCGTAACAGTGATGTAAGACAGAGATAAATATGACTGAATCAAAATGAAATGAATTCAAAGTGCACATGCTTTAACCTGGGGGTGTATTCATTCAAGAGGACATTTTATGGTTCATTTATTTATTTTGGCAGCAAGGATTAAATAAATTCCGATGCTTCTTGTTTTTACCCAGAAGAGCTGCAAAGTATTTTCTGTTAAAAAATGTATTTATTTTGACAAGTTTTTAATTTTTATTTAATTAATTTATTTATTTATTAAAAAACGATTAAAGAATTTGATGGGGATAAAATGTATTAACTGCACTGTTTAAAAGGTGCTACTATTTTATTTGTTCATTTATAAGAATTTTACGTATTTGTTAGATGAGTGAGGCATATTTTTTGTTCCCAGAAATCAGCTTAAAATGTTCAAAAGGTATGTCTGACATAATATGCAGTCTAACTCATTTAGGAGAATACTAATCAGATGCTATAAAGTCGATGTTAGTATACCGAAAAGTAGGCTCGTTTAGTTCTGGACGGAACTTCCGTTGGCAATGACCTGCTACTAAACCAGAAGCTAACTCCACACTCGGTTGAAATTAACAATTTCAAATTTATGTTTGAAAATTCATTTTTAATTTATTTATTTATGAAAAGAATTATGAAGAAAATACTAGGCTTTTGTATGTAAATATCATAATACAGTGAAATCCCACTACAACGAATTTAAAGGAACCACAAATTTTGTTCGTTGCAACGGGAATTTCGTAGTAATGGAACGGGTTGGGGAATAAGTTTGTACAGTTTTTATCAAAGACTTTTATTTAAAGAAAATCTTTAATAATAACAATCAATTAGTCAATTACGTATTCGCCGTTGCTGTTTACGACCTCCTCCCAACTCTCGACGAATTTGTCGATGCCGTTCTGCCAAAATTCACCCGGTCTGGTATGGAAGAAGTTGGAGAGCCATTTTTTAAGGTCCTCGTCATTGATGAAGGTAACGCCCCACATGTTGTTCAGCAGGGAGCGAAAGAGATGGTAATCCGTCGGAGCAAGGCCCGGAGAATACGATGGATGCTGAAAGACCTCCCATTCGAGCTCTTGGAGTGTGGCTTTGACGACTGGTGCAACATATGGCCTGGTGTTGCCATGAAGGAGTGTGATGGTTTGCCCTTGTCGATGGGACTTTTTTTTTCAGTACACCATACCCTCCCAGTCGAACTCAGGAGATCTTCTGCTGCAGGGTGAGTCGCCGAAGTCAAAATCGTTCTTTTTTAATTTTGTAATCCATTTCTGTGCTGTAGACTCGCCAATGACACCTTCTCCGTATACATTGCAAATGCCCCGGGCCGGTTTTTGATCTCAACGAAAAGCGAAAAAGAACATGTGTCGAGAATGTTGATTTTTAACTCCAAGATAATCCATTTCTAAGCCTAAAAAGTTACTATTAATTAAGCTACTTAAAAAAGACGATTGGCACAGTTTTGTAGAGCAGAAAAAGCTCTAGGGCCATTCTATGGTAAACGGTAATTTTGTCCAGCACATGATTCTTCATATATTTCATTAAAAATAATAATGTAAAAGTGTAATGATGAAAATTTTATTTCTTAAATTACAAATGGTGTGTGTGATTCCTTTAGCAAAAGATTTCGTTATGACTTTTTTCAGTAATTACTTTTTAATGAAATATGTCAACCATCACGTGTGCGACAAAGTGACTACTTTTCGTTTAATGGTCCACTACATAACTTTTTTAATGGTTTATACTATTGTTTCTCATTAAATGAGATATGTTTCCTTTGCACTGAAACCTTTGCTCCCATAATCTATAATTTATTTTAACATTAATATCAATGGAACAAAAATATTAATTCACTCATAAGCAAGTTACAAGAGGTTAACTTTGGATGTCCCACAATGTTGTTGGTACAAATAAATTAAATTGTAAATAAAAAAAATTATTTAATAAAAATATAACTGTGTCAGGAATATCTTTATATCATATATATATAGATTAAAAATTGGCTTACCCCTTTTTAATTAAAATATTAAGAGATATGATATCTTAATATTTTAATTAAATAAGTATTATATGGGTGTGCGTCTTTTGTGGGTTTCCCGTTCCTCAATCGAGAAGTGTCATAAAAAGAAAATCTCATGAACAATTGTTGTGCTTATAACAGCTCTACAGAGAATATTATGAAGATTTTTTTCGGATATTATTACATTGATTTCTTCAACATGTCAGTTAAATACAGTTAGACTAAAAACGTTCACCGAATAACGGAATAACTAAACTCAATATTGTATTAAAATATGCTACCTACTAGTTTTCTGTTACCCTTCCTTTCTTTTCTCCACTTTTTCCCCCTCCAAACATTATATCCCAGATTTTTTTCTTCTATTTCCTATATTTTTCAACTCTTCATTTTAAAAACAGAGAATAATTCTTCTTGACTGCTTTCAAAACCAGTGGCGTCACTTACTCAGCTTGAAACACTTCTCGAACATATTTGAAGGGGCCATTAAAAAGTTAGATATTTCTCAACTTTGGTCCTCACTTGGGGGCTATTTAAATCCGCTTTTAAGTTTCAAACATTTATATGAACATGATCTGAAAAAAATAATAAAATTAAAAGCATTGCGTGCAGTGCGTTAATCATTCTAAAACTTATCAGTGTCGCTTGAATTATGTTTTTTTGTTACTTTGTTTCGTTCTGATTTGTTTATGTTCTATTTAAAACAAACACAATAATAATACATCAAGGAAAAACACTTTTTACCAGCACTATTTTTAGTTTTAGGAATAATTTTGTAGCTCTAATATGTGTATAATTAATAATTCCATAGCTGCCAAATGCAATGCATAATGAAATATAACATTAAGAAAAACATTTTGAACTTATATATTATTTTAAAGATACAGAATCTCAGAGCACTAGTGCTAAAAATTATTTTTAATACCAGAATACTATTAATGAATAGTTAATTTTCATTAAAACTAGTGTTAAGACTTTTAAATTGGTACTATGTTTAAAACTGGAGAAATGTCTTCCCTCATGACGAAAACTAGTTTTATGTTTGAAAAAAAAATTGAAAATGCAATTTATTCGTACATTTATAAACACATTAAAAGAAAATTACATCAAAATTAACTAGTGAAACAAAGGCAAATAGATAAAGAATGAAGCATACTGTTTATGGATACTCTTTATTTACAACAATATCAACATTTAACTATGCACAATATTCACAAGCTTCCAGCAGTAATTAATCCAGATGCTACTAGTGTTTCAAACATTTATTTTAAAAACGCTCATAGCTAAATACAATACAAGTTATTGATGTAAAAATTATGTGAGAAATAAATTTGTTGCACATCTCAGAAAATGAACTTTTGTCTCACTTAGTATAGAAATTAATGCAAAAATTTTTCTAAGAGAAAACAGATAAGATGTTTACTTAAAGAGAAAAATTATTGTATTGGTGTGAAATAAAAAATCAAATAATAAGTGCCAGAGATAGTTCATTGCTCAATAATTTTTTCATATATATATATATATATATATATATATATATATATATATATATATATATATATATATATATATATATATATATATATATATATATATATATATATATATATATATATATATATATATATATATATATATATATATATATATATATATATAGTTATAGTAAAGCTGAATGGCTCAAAACGCAACTGGAGATATATATATAGAAAATATTTTATTCAAATTAACATTGATATAGATTGATTAATACCACCACTAGATTTATTTAAACAGCCGCCGAAGGCGTCAATCTTGACGTCTAAAGGTGAATGATAAGTAAGCTAAACAGACGTCGTAGGCGGCTGCTTGCATAGAAAGGTGAATGGCGTAAATTAAGTGAACCAGCTGGTCGCAGCAGGCGTCTAGTATATAAATAAAATTTGATAATACTCTTTTAAACAAGTGAAAAAAATTAAAAAGTTTAGAAAAGTTAGAATTAGTTAAAAAGTGTTCTTTTTTAAATGATGTTAAAAAAGGAAAAGAAACATCGACAGTTTGATAACTGAACATTCTGTTGTTGATGGGAAAAAATAAAAAAAATCAGGAAAATTGAAGACTAGTCTAAAATAAACAGACTGAAAAAAAAGATGATTGTGAAGATAACCTGCGCTTCTTGAGACAACGGTAAAGCTTAGAAATATGAAACTTAGTATGAGGTTTAGTTTTTCCTGACCCAGTGCCGGATCTTCAATTTTTCCGAGCCGGGCCAAAAAACCTTAAACGATTTAAATTTGATATAGAGTTTCATCGAAAACAATACAATCAAAAAATGAATTCAATTGGCCGTTAGAAGCAAGCCTTACTCCCTCCGACATAGCACTCACGTGTTAAATCAAAAAGCAAATATGTATAGCAAATATTCCAGAAGAGCACTTAAAATGCTAAGAAAAATAACTACAAATCCCCCACGGGCCGTTTGGCAGCACTGGCATAGTTAAACTTAGTTTTGGTAAAGAGGCGGAAACCGCCGTCTGCTTTAGTGCAATGTTTTATTGCGCCATCTGCAAGTCAACTGACTAACTATACTGACTAATGAAGATATAAAAATTTAAAAAAATAGTTTATTCAGAATTTCTGTCGTTAAAACTAATCACTTCATAGTTGAACTTTTAAAGCTGAGATACTTTAACACCTGATCCAAAAAAAAAAAAAAAAAAAGTTCAGCCCATTACCACCATTTTATCTTATATGTCACAGATTTTATTTTTCTACCAATTTTTTCCTCGATGTGTTAGTACATTATTACAAAGTATGTTTTACCAAGGTGGCTATCATTGAAAAGATTTTTATTAAATACGCAGGCGAGAAAAAATTGTTACCCCTGCATCGATTCTAAAATTAGTGCAGAAAGAAAATGTGCAGTGCTTAACCTAGCAAAAATCACCCAGACCTTGTTGCTCAACATTTTTGATTTTCCTCGTTTTTTTACTAGTTTTTGCCCACTATAAGTGAGTTTAAAATTGTTGACAGATTTTTTTAGACTCATACTTTTTTTATGCGCCATTTTCAGTTTGCTTTGTTGCCGCCTTTTGATCAAAAACAAGTTATTTTTGATTCGGCATTTAAGCATATAGCTTCTACTTTGGCGTAAAAGTTTATGGAAAATGCACTGAGTTGCTTAGTAAAAAATATATAAATGAAATAAAAATTAAATACATAACTTGAAATAAAAATTTTAAACGTATGTATAAGATGGATGAAATGCTCGTTTTTTTGTCTACCCGGTGTTCGAATAAAACTTCATGATACCTCAGCCCCATGTTTTCTTTTTATTTGAAAAATATTTCAATAAATTTTGAATAGTTAGGAAAATATAAAGTTAGATTTTACAAGAAAATTTGGTTTCTGTACATACATGATAAAAAATATATTTCTTCGGATGAAAGTTCTCGGTAAGAATATTTAAGGCGTAATTTTTAAGAAACAGAATTTTTGATTTTAAAAGTTTTTTTTTTTTTTTGAACGACCCAAAAATATTTAAAACTTTCGTTTGTGAAAAGAGTCAATCCTTCCTATTTTTTAAATCAGTGTTAATAGAAATAAAAAATTTGCACCTCAAATCAAAGAAATCGCAGAAATTCTGAATAATGCATTGTTCTAAAAAAATTTCAAACAAATGTAACCCTATTAACACTTTTTTTTTATCGTTAGATTACGCTTTCTAAACACGATTTTTAAGAAAAATTTTGAAGCAGACATTAGGTCTTTGCATCCAATGTCACATTTCCTGATGATTATTTCAAACGATTTTGAAACTGATATCTTAGGTGTTTCTGCTGACTTTACAGTAAATTTGTTTCAAACAGCGTGATATATCGCTCTGAAAATCAAGAATTTTGAAATATATTTATAAAAAAAAAAAAAAAAACAAGATAACTAAGTTGAAAAATATTCTTTCATGGATTTTTTTAATTTTTTTTTAATTTTTAAGAACTATAAATATTAACAATATTAGTTAAAATCACTAAAGTTATTTTTAGAATCATTTGACATTAATGATTCTTTTTCTTCATATTTATTTTTACTTTTAAATGGATAAATGTACAATTTAACAGAAAATCACAAAAAAAAAAATAAAAAATTCTTCGAATTCGACAACGTTTGTAAAAATTTATTCCCCAGAGGAATACGAAACATCGATAATTCTATATGGTGAATGATAAATGATGATGTATTGTAAACATTGAACAAAAAGATCTTTTTCATTTAAAAGTTACAAAAGTACAAGTTTCATTTAAAAGTTTTAAAGTTTTAATTACTGTAACGATGTAGAAATAATCAATAATGAAATAAAACATTCAAATTTCGTCACCGGGAATAGACATCTCAATCATCTTCCTTTCTTTTAAATATTGGATAAAAAAATACAATAATTTTCTATTTAAAAGAGAAACTATTGTAGAAAAAGAAATTATTACTGGATCTGCAGCTGCTAAAATTATTTTTAAATTTTCTTAAGAAAACACAAATACCAATATTTTCTCACACTGAATAAACATCACACTCAATTCATATAGAATGCTTTTTTTTTTCTGCCACTTAGGGAAAATGATAAAAAATATCAGTTTTCTGCTGCAGTGTCACTGTTGTTTTTTTTTTTTTTTTTTTTTTAAAGAAGAGCGTTTTTTCTTGTTTGTGATATTGGCGTTTCTACATCTTGATGCTGCGCAGTTTATGCAGAGCAATAGTCAGTATGGTAGAAATTAAAACACTGTCTCAAAGAAGACTATTTGTGAAAGCTAATAAATTCCATAGTCCTTTTATATTGATTTTAAATATTGCATATCAAGCCCTAAGTTTAAACAGGCAATGAGTCGTTTGATGCAGACCTGCAGCATCAGTTTCTCACTACCTATATTGCACATTCTTCACTGGTGTGACGTCATATGCCTCGTCAAGTGATGTCTTTCCCTGAAAGTCTCGTTGCAGATATTGCACCTCAGTTTTTCTTCTCGTTTTAATTTCTGCGGGTCTGTTTCCTTTTTGTGGTGAGACCTCATGTGGTAGACCAAATCACTGGTCATCCTGAAAGAAGCGTTGCATTTTGCGCACCAGTTTTGTGTTGGAAAAGACAGGGCAGCCAATGAAGGAGGTAAAAACGGTAATAAGGGAGTAGGAAACCCTTTATTTCCATTAAAGTTTTCTAGTGCTTGAGGTTTTGGAGCGTAATGTAATCCAGCAGCGGAGAGAGTTGACATCCTAGCTCCGTTCGGTGACATCAAGGAATTTAACTCATAACTACTGTCTGGCAAATTTGGCATCTTCCTCATCAATTTACATTCCTCAACCATTTTCAGTTGATGGTGGATATTACTGGTTGTACTTGTTATTGAAGTAGCAAGTTTTACACTAGGAGCAAAAGCACTGGTCATGTGAACGTCCAATGACGGGACACCCATAGCAGAGTGCTGCAATCCTGCTGTTTCACTTTGAGAAAATGTGACGCCAACACAAGGAGGGCTTCTAGTTGCTGGTGGCATGTAATGAAATGAAGAAAAATTATTGTGATTAGTTTGGAAGAGCAAGTCCCTAGGATCTAGTGTTCTTGGAAATAGCGTTGAAACAGAGCCAATGTTTGAATGGAATGAAATACTCGATTTATCTACTTTTTTAAACGCACTGGTACTGTTCTGTTCTGTTACGTTTGCATCAGTGCTGGAACACAAAAGCGATGAATATACAGAACCGGTATTTGACGACAACTTGAAATTGTGGTTTTGAGACTTGTTGGAGCTCAAAATTTTCGCATCAAGCGATTTTGTACCTTCATTACATTTTAACTCCGTAGCAAATTTTGGTTTCTTTGTTGGAGAAGAATCATCGTCACTATGTTCTGACTTTTTCTTTCTTTTCCCAACCACATCAATTTGACTTTCAGGAATGAAGTCCGATTGCCTTGATACTTCATTAGATGAACTAGGCGGCGTCTCAGGACAGTTGTCGTCGTTGCCACGATCAACATTCATATCAGTAAGAGTAGCTATGTCGAAGTTCTTGACTCGTCCACCATTTTTCCTTCGGAAAGGGTTTGGAACCATGCCGATGCCTTGATCCTTCCTACGGCAGCGATACATTAAATGGGCTACAACTGGAAATGGATTTTCAAATTGTTCTTGGCACAGCATGCATTCGTACCTTTTCTCACCTGGAACAGAATAAAAAATTACAATTACAATGCATATTCTTACATTCATTGAGATATTCAAGAAATACAATTTGAAAAAATACAGTAACTTTTATTTCAGAATTTATAACATTTGTATGGTTCGATGAATGATTTCTACTACACCTCTATTTTTCACTGAACCTGTTAAAATTTTAGCCATTCAGTATTTGTATTCATTTAAAGTAATAAAATTTAAAGAGTATTCTATTTATTATAAGAAGTCTGGGGTAGTAAAGTCGAAGTTAATAGGGAGAAAACTCGATTTGTTATTAAAAGTACACTCTGTGACGTACCATCACTTGAATGAAATTTTTTAAAATTGTTTCAACCTTTTGCTGATAGGATTATTAATTTTTATATAGTACGTGTAGAGCCTAATACACCGAGTTTATTTTTTTTAATTATCAACTAGGAATTTCTGTACATACATAGAATGGTTTTAGTCTCAAAAAATTATAGATAGATTATGCTTTTTATATTTTCATAAGTAATATTGCTGCTAGCACATGAAAATCATTGTTCTGAAGCTGGAGGTGTATGAACACAGTGCTTGTGTATTAGCTCCAGCAATGTCACGAACCAAAAAAGCTTTAAATGTATGCAGAAAAGATATGGTTCAAATAAAAAAAGAAACATTTTGAATCAATTCGAATTATTTTACGACTATTAGTATACAGTACTATTAGTAGTACAGGGACAGATAGTCAAAAAATCAAACGAAACTAAAATGTTTCACGCCATCTAAAACTCGGTCTTTCTTTGAATTTCTTAACTTACTTTATGTATGGGATGCTGCAATTGTTTAGAAAACTATATCACTAATGATTCCTTTAAAAAATGTCTTTCAGTCACATGCTCAAACATGGCTACAAACCATGTTGTAAGCATTTTACTGCTACCTCATGAAAATGCTAGTGTAAAATATGCTGTACGTTATTATTGTAGATAAACTGATTAGAGTTGCTTTTAAAAAACAATATGAAGCATTTCTACTAGCTTTAGAAACTTAAAATACATTAGTATCTTTCATATCCTTTAGCGCATAGAACTGACATGACTGAATAAATAAGCTATTTTTCGGATGTTTTACAAAATAGTCGACACATGCTTAACATTTGTATCACAGACAAACATACATGTGCACAAGCAAACTTGAACATGTGTAGGATAACTGGCTCAAAGCTACTCGTGCAAACATCGTGCTTGTGATATTGGGCTGCAAATGCTCAATCATACCAATGATAAACAAATACGCTTGTACAAACTAACTTGAGCGTGTGTAGCATAATTATGCACAAGAACTTGCTGGCGAAAGTATCGTGATTTTATAAAATTTTCCTGCACGTGGTCAAGTTTGCCTTCAAAAGCGTGCTCGTGCAAATATACTTTAGCGTGTGTTACTACCTTGAATAACATATGATTTAACAATTACTGTTGACTTTTTTGAAACTGATATTGCCTAATTTGTGTAAGTGTTTAGATGTTTGAAATTGTTCCCTCAACGCTCATTAATTAACAGGCTTCGGATAATTTTTCTTTTAAGAAAGAAAAGAAAGGAAATAAAACAGGAATTTTTCCTTGACTTATATTACAAGTTTATTTCATACTATTAGTACAAGTTTATTTTACAAACTTATATTTACAAGTTTATGACATATCAGACATTATCTGTCATAATAACTGGTGTGTTGTAACAATTTGAGGTAATAGTCTCAGTTTTACCAGTTGGTGGAAAAGAAAGCTTTAATTTTAAGATTTGTTTCTTCACATAATTAATTTTTACTATTTATCAAGCTCATAAAAAAGTGAAAGCATTTCACTATATTACCAGTCAAGAAACGAAATTGATCTTTGATTGCATTTGAAATTTGATTTGAATCGCAGTTCAATGTGACTGAAACTTCATGCTGAGGGATAAAAAAATCGCATATGGAGAAGTTTATTGATTTCTACTAACAACCCCTCACTAATCGGTTTCTTTTTGCATCAATAAAAACAAGAAAAATGGTGTATAGAACAATTGTCACTTTAGAAGAAAAAAATCGCAGTTGCTTTTATTCAGGAATAAAAGATATGGCTTTAAAAATTTTACCTTCAAACACATTCGGGGGGATCATTGGTAGCTTTAAAATTTCTGCTAAGTCCTGCCCAAACCAGGCTTTTAATTCCTCTCCTGAAACTACGTCTTTAAGAGCTCTGAAGTACAGCTGCCCACTTTTCACGACCACTTCCAACGTCTGCTCTTCTGGATTCCTTGCTGGCAGAATATGAGACAACCAAGAAGGAACTTTTGATGAATTCTTGCCGTTAGTTTGCTCTTTCAAAGAAACCTGTAAACAAAAGGTTTGTTTTAAATTCAGTAATCATATGTAATTCCACTATAACCATTTTATATTTAAAAACACTAGCTGTGTTTCTCAGTTTCGGGTTGCTGATTCACATGACACAGTTGGAACTTAGTCTATAAAAATCTAACTACTCACCCGACCAATATACAAAGATAAAAATTAAATTCCTTAATAAACATACAAAATAAAAGTTCCACAAAATTTTTTAAAGTAAATACTTGAATTTTAACGTAGTGTCTCGTCCCGGATAAACAGGTAGAAGATTTTTTTTCTCCAATTTTCGTGTTTTATTTTAATTTTTTCTCAACGGAGTAGCGACAGCTTGTAGCCGTTACACATTTAGCACCGCTAAGGGGTCAAGTGTGTTTTAAGGACTTCATAGACACGAGTAACATATAGTGAAGATACAACTGAAAATCATAATTACAATAAATTCCAGTATTACGTTAAAAAGAAGTTTCAATTATTTTAAAAGTTCAAGCTTTATAATTTTATAATCCTTTTTATAAAACAAAACTAAAAAGGTATATTCGTAAGCACATGTAGTTGGTTATGCTTGGCAGGGGAATATTATATCAATTGTTTCAGTGAACACCGAAACGTGAATGTCAATCTCTCCTGGAAACATTTCAAGAAAAAACTCGACTCTTGACGCTTGAAGTAAACACGGTAGTTCCCAAAATCTTTTGTCCGTTCAAGTCACATAGTCTGATATCTCACATTTACATTTCAGCTTGTTATCGCTTTAAAACAAATAAATGATCGTTGTCCAATTAGAAACCGACTACATACCTTTAATATTTGTTTAGAATGAGGAATTTTATCAACGCATCTCCAAGTAAGAACTGCAAGAGAATCAGGAGCACCGGATGTCAAAGTCAGAGGTCCAAGGAGTGTACCACACGTGATCAATTCCTGCGTGATTACCGAAACATACGTCTCGTTCATACTTCATACGTCTGGAAAAAAGCAGAAAAAGTAGATTAGTTAAAACATTACCTTTACTATTCAAGATCAAAATAATTTTAAATGATAAGGGCTTCATATTAAAAAGTACATAACTATTAAATTGCAAAAGAAGTGGTTTTGCCTGTTGCTAGTCGGTCATTACAACACTAAAAAAATTCCAAAATATTACTGAGTATTTTTGTGTAACTTTTCGGAATTTTATTGGGTTTTCGTCCACTTCCTGGCAAAATAAAGTATCATGGTCAAAAAGTTTCTTAAATTGCAACAAGTTGCACGAGTTAAGACATCTCACAGTTGTGAAAAATATTTTTAGCTCCGAGTTTAAAGATTAACTGAGCGTATTTATAAAGTGTAGACGCTTCAGTTCAATTACGGTCTGTCCAGACTGATAAAGCTCCCTAAGGGAGCAAATAAGTCTATGTACTACATAGCTTAGCAAGAATTGCAGGCGAGTAAAATTCTTGACACTTACTTGCAGTTTTGTCTTAGCTTTGTCTATGCTTGCAATACTGCTTTTGTAACTTTCTTGATAAATCAGGAAAGTGCAAAGCTAATCTTTTAAACCTACCTAAGTTTATTCTACAGTTCCAGAAACACGATTGGCTATAAACGGATTTTTTTCTGAATTTTTCAGGAGGTTTCCATGGTAATTTCAGGCAGGTTACTGAACTTTAGCGTAAAACGTTCCTGGTTTTTGCAAGATGTTACTGGCAAATATTAGGCTTTTCAGCAGCCCATTATTTTCCAAGAACGTTTCTGAATAATTTTTACATTGAAATGTACCAATACACATGTATAGTTTATGACATATTTACGTTGGATTTACTCAAGGGTTACATTCTTCCCCTAAAACTAAATATTTTTCTCGCTCTATTATTATGAAATTTATGCATATTCTTACGGTTCTTCCGGTTTCAAAATTATGATCCTTAGTTGAATTTATTTAGAGCAGTAGGTGACATCATTTAATTATAAAATTAATTGTAGCGCGATATATTAAAAAGGAAATCTTTGGATTGCTCACTTTATTTTCTACCTTTATGATATAAAGCTGAAAATAATGTTTTGTGTTATTCAGTCACAAATTAAATTTTGTTACACGTTAAAAACAAATCCAAACTTGCCGACGGGGCACGTTTACGCATTTTCATCGGGGCACATTTACGCACGTTCTTACTGTGTCTTACCACTCTGTCCTTCTTATAAACGGGTCCCGGACACTTTTTTCGCTCTGCACTGTCTCAAACCTTTAGTATTTTCAGGTTATTTAGTTTTGAAAATCACCAGTAATTTTTAATTAAGTAACAAATTCGTATCGTATAGCTTACAATCATATGATGTTGTCTTCAGCATCCTTTTCAGCTTTAATTTTATACACTATTCAGCCAGTAATACATTTTCCTTATTTTAAAGATGGTAAGACATTACGTTCAAAACACTAACAAAACCACGTTAGACGCCAAAATAATGAAAAGGTTTACCATTATTTTGACATCGAACTTAGTGGGGATAATCAAAGTATTTCTCCCACTAGGCCTTCCACATCGTCACATATGGACTACTCCAACTGAGTACATTTGAAAAAATAGGACCAAAGCTTAGGAATCAGGAAAGGATTGTGAGCATCCTCTTTTTTTTCCTAACTGATACTCCAAATAAAAAAGCCCTCAGACAAAAACAGTTACAAGCTACAAAGAAAAGAACAAAATGGGCAGAACCGAAAAAAAAGGATAAATTATTTTAAAATTTATAAGTTTCTATTGAAGCAGAAATAGAAGACATCAAAGAAAAAAGTATGAAACCTGCGACAGGGAAACAGTTACCGCACACTGTAAAAAGGAAATTAATGAACGATTCTGTTTATGTAGAAAATTGTGCTTGCATCTATTGTTTGAAAGCACACAACTAATCGAAAAAAAAGGACAAGACAGGGTTCAATGTCTTAGATGTTAAAATGCAGTCCCGTGACAAGTATGCGAAAAGGAATACTTTTTTTTTGTTAGATAATTCTAACAGTGATGAAGAAGATGACTAAATAGTTTCTGTTTTTTATTAGCAATAAGCACTATGATTTTAGTTTAGCCTATAAAATGTTCTTTAATTCATTATTTGTGATTTTCTTATTCTCAAAGTACTTCAAGAGAAATAAAACATTTAAATTTGGTTAAATATCTATATCACTTGGTATCATTTTTATTATGCGTAAACGTGCCCCACTCGATGCGTAAACTTGCCCCGTGTTCGGAGCAAGTATACGCAACCGACTTGAACTCAAAAAACATTTTTTTACGGTTAAAAAAACAAGCTGAGCAACAACTGAACATAGAAGTTTTTACTTCATTAACTGTTTTATAAAATCGTAATGTCTAAAATTTCTTAAGTTCAAACATAAAAATTAGAAAATTTATTGAAAAAAATCCTCGTAAATGTGCCCCGGTCTAACCCACGGCATTTACCGACTCTCCCCTATTCATTAATGTAAAATTGTTCATGTATACACAGTAGATTCATGAAGCGTATCTATTTTTTTGTGCATATAGCTATCCAGCCGTCTTTCAATAAAAAGTTATTTATTTATTAAATAATGCATTTATACTGAAATAAATGTATTTTCTTTAATGTATACACTAAAATGACAAAACAATAAGAAGACTTCATTGTTAACCTTCTTCGGGTTTAACTCAAAAAACGCAGAGGTTTTCTAGGTTAAGTCATTCTCCGCCTGTCTCATATTCCTAAAAACATTCTTACCTAACCATTATAAACTGCTTTTGTCCTTCACAAGCTGGGGAAAAAACAATAAAATTTTAACAACACTCGAGCTTTTTTTTCCCTCCTAAGAAAAACAACTGTTCATCGAAAAGACATTTTAGTCCAAACAGACGCAAGAAAATCTCTCGTTTATATCACTAAATGCTATGCGAAACATATTCGTAGTCATAACTTCGCGACAGTCTGCAGTTACAGGCGCCATTTCTCATACAGGGAGTTCTTCACGGCGCTGGACAGACTTGGGGCGATGGTCCGTAAACAGGACCCCAGCTCCTCCATAATTCATTGCCTCCAGTATACCGCATATGTTGGACGGAGCAGTCCCATCATCGCTTCGGGGCTACGCTCTTCTCCTCATAAGTGACGTTCCACTCTCTCCTCCTCCTCCTCATCCTCTCGCTCTCTCTCTAACGTTCCTTGCTCTCCCGCATCAATTTTTTTTTCATCCTATCACATTTTTTTTCTGCTCTCAGGCGCGATGAAGTGACCATCTATTATGTTTTGAGAGATATCTCTTCGCGTTTTAATTTCTGAGATTGATTTCAGCAGTGGATTGGGGCGTAACGTTTTCTATTCATTTGTCTGCTAAGTGTGGGTAGAATGAGGATTTCACAGAAGAAGACAGTCTGAGTCATATGCAATGTCAATAAGTTGAACCGTATAGAAATATAATAATTATTTTTGCTCAAAACTTATTTCACTTTAATTTCTCTAATTATTTTTTTCTAGCCGTTCTTTTTCTGCTCTCAGGTGATATGAAGTTGTGTCTGAGAGATATCTGTTCGTATTTTAACTTCTTAGATTAATTACAGCCTTGAATTGGACCCTTGCATTGTATTCGTTTATCTGCAATGCCTTGTTTTTATACAAATTTTTGACATCATCTGAGTATTTACGTTAGTAAGTTTAACTTAAGACATAATAATTACATGGATTATAAATTAAATGATTTCTTAAAATTAATTTCTCTTTGATTCCGATCATCACTTTTTTCTATTAGTCTTTTGTACTGCTCTCAGACGCGATGGCGCGAACATCTATTTTGTTATGAGAGACATCTGATCCCTTCGTTGGGGCGTAAAGTTTTCTATTCATTTATTTGTCTGCAAAGCGTTGTTTCAATAGGAATTTCGGAGATAATGTGGATATTTATGTCAATAGCATTTATGTCAATGAGTTTAACTGTGTAGAAATTATAATTACATTATTTACACTTAATGTATCTATAATTTCTCTATATACTTTTTTCTATTAGTTCTTTTTTTTTTCTGCCCTCAATCGCAAGTAAGTGAACATCCATTATGTTCTGAGAAATATCTCTTAGTGTTTTAACTTTTTAGGTTGATTACAGTCCTGAAATGGGTCATTGGAATCTATTCATTTATCTGCAAAGCATTGGCATAGCAAAGATCTCAGAGAAGATAATATGAGTCATAGTTTATGTCAAGAAGTTTAACTGCATTAAAATAATAATTTCACGATTTATAGTGTTCATCATTTCTTATAGTTGATTTCGTTTAAGTTCCTCTAATATTTTTTAATATCTGTTCTTGTTCTGCTTTCAAGAGTGATGAAGTGACGATCTATTGCGTTTGAAGATATACCCCAAAGCGTTTAAATTTCTGAGATTGATTCCAACTGTGGTTTCGGGACTAATGTTTTCGATTTATTTTTTTGCAAATCGTTGTTTGAATAAAAATTTGGCAGATTATCTAAATAAAGTTTTATGCCTGTAAGTTTACGCGCTTAGAAACAATAAGTGTACGGTTTATAATTTTTCTGATTTCTTATAATTTATCTCTTTAAGAAGCCGCGACGTAAAATTTCTTCACCTAGTAACATTCCTAAGAGAGGGAATTTTTCGTCACTGGCACATAAAAGTTTAATTTCTTAATTATTTTTTCTATCCGTTTTCCTTCTTTTTCCTACTCTCAGGTCGTATTATAATGATTTCTGGAATACTATTTCCCCACATTTTAATTTTCTAAATTAATTCTCGAGGTGAATTAGAAAATAGTGCCAACAGTTAGTATTCTATTAACATATTGTTAGAATGTGGCTTTAAATAAAGTATTTCCAAACATAGTTTTTTCAGTAGAATTTTATTGTATATAGGTAAATTCTTGCTCCCCTGAAACCACCGTTCTATTTGTCTTCGTTGAAAGCTCGTATACACGAGAAAGTGACCATATATTATACAAAAGCCCCCGTCCCCCATATTTTGATGCAGTATGGTAAAAGTTCGCTCTTTTGTGATTCATCGTCACCAGGAATCCTAATAATAAAGCGTTATAGATGAGCAATTATCACCAGGCAACAGTGCACTTACAAAAGAGTGTTGTCAAGACCTGATCTTATTTTAGAGTAAGTTTGTTTCTTCGTGGTTTGCTGTAGTTTACTACAGTAGACGCCGCTTAATGTGATCACTTTGGGACAAATATAATTTGATAACAATAACCGACTGATAACAATAACCGAAAAGAATCCAGGAGATCCAAAGTATTGATTTTTTTGAAATTAAGGAGTAATTAATTTTGCAACCTCAAATTACAATTACAATGACTCACCTAAAGGCAGTTTTAAATTATAAATTACTAATCCAACAGAATGGAAATATCTGAATCACAAAAAGAGAAAACAAACACATGCCATTTTTTAAACGCATAGTAATAAGTGAAATAAAATATGACCGTTTGCTTGCGCATTACTTTCCCCGACATTCGTAAACCACAGTTTCAAAGCATATTCCGCTTCACATCTTTTCCAGTACGGTTTCGCTAGTTGTTTAAATTTTCATTTTGCGCTTCGCTTTGTTTTCAATATCGTCACAATTCTTTTGCAACTTACTAAGTAATGGTTGAGAAATTTTTAGATGTGCTGCAGCATTTCTTTGAATCAGCATGGGTAAATCGTCAAAGCGTTTTAAAATGTTATTTTTTTGATTGACGGATCATTGCGCTTTTCCACCGTGGATTAAATGTTTGAACGTTTAGAGTGACGTTTTTAATGTAACTGGGCAGGGAGAAAAAATCTTCTGCTTTATTAATAAGAAAGGAACTTGTTTTTAGAAGCTGCATTAAATCTCTCAAAGTGGAAGAAGACCATCATCTTCAACTATGAAGGTCCTGCATTCATGCCTGCAACATGTCCAGCGACTAAATTTTTTTATGTGCAAACGAAAAGCATCTCAGGGGGAGTTTGTGGTCACTGAGAACGAACTTCCTGTTGTTTCATTCCTAGAGAAAGTTTGCATTGCTATTGAAAATCACAAAACACAGAGAGAGTTCTTTTCAGGATTTTTCATTGTATTTTTTTGATTGAGGAACAAAAGCGGGGAAAATTTTGAAAGATTTTGAAAAAGTGATAACAATAAACGAAGACACTGATTACAATATCAGACTTTTTTAACACATGTTCATATGCAGCTGTTCCGGGACTTCGTGATTCTGATAACATTAAGCGAATGATAATATAAACCATGATCACATTACGCGGTGCCTACTGTATTATGATAAATGTTGTTTATTGGTCTTAAAGCATAATTTATGTAGTTAATGAATTCAAAAACACAAATGTCGTTTTGTTCCTATGATTTAATGACCTAGAAAAGTATATTGTAGCCATATAAGGCCATGATAGGCATTATTAGGACTCCATTGTCCTTATTAAGACATCGGAAGATAGGGTAGGTTATATGATCCAGTACTGCACATATGTGCACGAACTGTGCACAGGAGTAACAAAAATCAGAAAATAACGAATTATCTGGCAGAAAATAAAGTAATCCCTGGAAAGTTGGAGCCAATTAATGAGCAAGATATTTGTCGTTGAACTTTAAAATGGCCTTATTTGGCGCACTCACAATACTTAAACATTAAACACTCGAGGTTTTTTTTTTTTCTACAAATAAATGAATTCCGGTTAAATGAGCAATTAAAACGTAAGTTTTTTCCTGAAGTTCTCTACTAAAGTAAAGAAAACTTATATTTCAAAGAAGTAATACGAAACCCATTGAAATTTTATTTATTGTTCAGAAAACAAAAATTAAAAGTTAAAAACACGCAATAAAACCAAAAATGAATAAGAGTCATTAAAAATTAATCAATTAATATGAATAATAGATAAACAGACAATACTTTAGCAAATGGGCTACTCTTTTATTTACACAAATACAGGTTTTTTTAAAACTAGTTTTTACATTGGATGATTACAGTTGGAAATGGAAGATATTTTATGTGATCAGTGGTATCGCTATGGGGAAGTTCGTCCCGGATGTCACACGTCTGGGGGGTGACACTGAAAATGGAATTGCAAGTTTTTGAAAAATATGAAGCTAAAAAGCATTTTCACGACTATAAATATGAAATTTTTCCGGGGGAAACCCTCGGACACCCCTTCCCTTCTTTTTTGTCTTTTTTACATTTACCCACTTAAAATTTCGTTATAACGTAAATGTAGATGCTTCTAAAAATTGCATAGATTTCATGTTTTCACGTGTACATAATGTTTTTCTCCTTTTACGTTTGTAGGTGGGAGGGAGGGGGGAGTGACATCCCAAATTACCGCCCGTGTCACCCCTGCTAGGTACGTCACGGTATGTGAAAAAGTTTTGTTACCCATACGTTTTGTTTTTCAGGATTAAATGTTCTAAAAACGTTAATTTTAAAATTTATGACAATTTTTCAAACTAGCTAAATAGTTAAAAACTACAGTAGAGCTTAAAAATACTTATCTATGACACAATCATATTTTAATCTGCAAGTCTTCTAAATAAAAGTCAACCTTACTTTTTAAAAGCTAGGGGATTTTTTTTTAAATATTTAATTTTTTTTTAAATTTTGACCAAAGACATTTATTCCAAGAGTATGATGAATTAAATAATGATTTTATGTTCCCAATATTTGGATCTCAAGATTAACTGAAACGGTATTTTTAGGTTAAGTAGCAATTCAATAAATAGTTATTAGAACAGTAATGCATTCAAAAATTTAAAAAGAAATATATTAAACCTGAAATTTCTGTCAAAATTTAGTTGCAAATAAAATTAATTTTCACTCTATACTGAAGGAAAATGCCATAATACAAAATTCAATAAACAGAAAATTTGTAAATTTCTTCCCACAACCAACCTTATAATGGCTCTATTGTTCCCAATATCATCTGAAATTAGCATTGAAATGTAAAACACCCTCTAACCAAATTGCAGCAAAACTGCATTAGTACTAGATTTCCTAGACAATTTTCGTTTGATACATTTATTATGCGAAGATATTCCAAAACACGATAACATAATCCTTAACGGTATCAGTGCTGCTGCATCTTTAATAACTTATGATGACCTTATTATCCGGAGTGTCTCCAAGACTGGCGCATCACTCAACCACTGTGTACCTCGCCACAAAGATCTCGTTATTACACCCCCTGATTGAGTACGAAAACGTTCCGGTCTCGAACAATGTGACATTGAAGATTAATCACCCTTCGCCCCAAGGCAACGACATGAGCGCGGGAAGCGAAAATTGAGCGGCAAAATAATTCGGCGGAATACTGGAGCCGCAGAGGCCCCGTGGGCGATCTCCAACATCTTGGCAATAGGCACCAACAATCCGCTAACCTGACAATTTTGCCAGAGAAAACGACCCGCAGCGAAGAGTTTGTGACAATGGTACTCCATGAGAGGAAGGAAGATGGTCACAAGCATTGAAATGATAATTGGGCCAGAAGACAATAGGGTGCGACGTCGATGGCAAAGGATTGGGAAGAGGAAGAGAGAACTGAATGGCTTTATTGATATGGTACTGCATTCAAGGCTTCTTTGGAAAATGAGATATTTCCTATGCATTTTAAAGAACTTTAACTGTAGGAGAACAAAGATTAAATAATTTCTGCCACGCCATTTAATGAAGAAACATTATTTTTGATTTTATCTATTTATATATCTTTTATTATCTTTATACGAATTTAAAAATCTTTTTATATGAAGAAAACTATGTCCAACATCTTGGCAATAGGCACCAACAGTCCGCCAACCGGACAATTTTGTCAGACAAAACAACCCGCAACGAAGAGTTTATGACAATAGAAATTAATCCATGACAGCAAATTAAAGGAAGAAAGATGGTGTGCCAGAATTGAAATGATAATTGATCCCTAAGACACCCTTTCGATGGCAAAGGACTAAGAAGAGGAAGAGAGAACTGAATGGCTTTATTGATATGTACTGCATTCAAGGCTTCTTTGGAAAATAAGAAATCTTCTATGCATTTTAAAGAACTTTAACTGTAGGAGAATAAAGATTAAATAATTTATGCCACGGCCATCGAATGAAGAAGCATCAATTTTGATTATATTACAGATAGTTATAGGTAGGATGACTGGAGCACGTTTACGCATTGGGTACGTTTACGCAGAGCCCTTTTTCAAAAACACAAGTTTTTGAGCATGAGTCGAGCATGCGGATAGGAAACTCTGTTTTCTACCAAGCCGAGTACATTTTGTGTCGAACATTTTGAAGCTTATTGTGAATGAATAATACTTTGCTAAAAACAAATAATCACATAAACAATAGCAGAATTTTACCCTTTTTAGCGTATTTTCCCAGTAAAGATCAGAGAAAGAAGAAAAAAAGTATGAAAGGTTTAATGCATCTAGAAAACATTACAAAAAACAAAAAAAGTCAAAAATAAAAAAAATAAATGTCAAAAAATTAAAAATTGGAAAGTAGGGTATTGAGATGGGGAAAAATGTCTGTCGGTCTGTCTGCCCCTCTCTAATAACTTTTGAGTGAATTGTCTGATTCGAACATTTTTTTTTTGTTTCAAAGATCTCGGAGAGGACACCTCATTCCTACATTTCACTTTCTGATTTGAACTATTTTTTGCACAATTTTGAACAATTCAAAAAACTTAACATTAGCACTTACGGGGAAATTCGAAGAAATTTCGAACTGAGGGGCGAATTTGCTTCAAACTTACTCTGTAGGAAAAAGCTTTTGATGAAAAACTTGTATATAAAATATATTTTTCATTTGAACAATTTTCCGTTCAATTTTGAACAGTTCAAATCCCTTAACATTAGCGCCTACGGGGAAACTGAAAGTCAATGTAGATTCCGTACTTGAAGGCGGATTTACTTCAAACAAATTTTGTTGGAAATAGCTCTTGACTACCAACTCCCGATTCCGACTCCGAGAATTTTGGGGCACCTGACTCCGACTCGGCTCCTGTGCCCGACAATTAGTCGGACTTCCACTTCCCGACTTCGACTCTGACTTCGTAGCTTTGACAAAAATTTATAAACGGAGGGATAATGGCTGACTCCTATTCTTGGATATTCGACTCCGACTCCTTTATCCCAAAATGAGATTGACTCCGCAGCCATGGTTTTAACTGTGAAATAATTATTGTTGATATGCCTTGTTTTTATTTTCACTCTAAATTTAGGTACTCGGTTTTCGGCGGATAAATTTGAAGTCATTTATGTTTCTACATAAAGATATGCTCATGCGATTCCTTTTTTTTTTGACAATGAAAGTTATTTCTTTAAGTTGACATTTTGTTGTTTTTATTTATTTTGGTAAGTGCATTAATTCATTTTAAAAAAATTACAACAGGGGAAAAAGTAACGTTTTTTTTTTTTTTTTTTTTTTGATATGATGTATTTATTTTAATGAGTTTATTAATTTTAATTATTATTTTTTTCATTTTGAAAGCGGTTAAAGAAATTTGTTTTGAATGGAAAAAAGTGCATTAGCTGCTTTGTTTAAAAGGTGCTGCTATTATATTCGTTCGTTTATTTATTTATTTTTTTTACGCATCTAATTTTTTAGATGAGAAAGGCATATTTTATTCCTAGCAATCAGCTTAAAATATTACAAAATTATGTTTGAAACAATTTGAGATTTTAGCTGTTTTTGAGAATATTGATCAGGCACTAGAAAGTAGATATGGTTATACGGGAAAGTAGGCTCGTTTAGTTCTAGACAGAACTTCTTGTTTGAGAATTGTATTTGTATGAACGGCAATGTTATTAAATTTTTTTGCACGGTAAAAATAAATCCAAACTTGCCGATAGGGTACGTTTACGCATTTTCATCGTGGCACATTTACTCACTTCTTACTGTGTCTTACTACTTTGTCTTACTTCTAAACGGGCCTCGGACGCTCTTTTCGCTCTGTACTGTTTCAAAACTTTAGTAATTTCTGGTTAATTAATTTTAAAAGTAACCATTCATTTTAAATTAAGTAAAAGATTCGTACCTTATAGCTTACAATCATACAGTGATGTTTTCATGCTTGTTCAGCTTTAACTTTATACACTATTCAACCTCTGATACGTTTTCTTTATTTTAAAGATGGTAAGACATTACGTTCAACAGTACCACAGTAGATGTCAAAATAATGAAAGGGCTTATCAATAATCCGAGTATTTTTTGCAGTAAGCCTTCCACATCATCACATGTGGAGTACCCCAAATGAGATCGTTTGAAAAAGTAGGACCAAAACTTAGGAACCAGGAAAGGAAAAAAAAGAGAATGCTCACAATCCGAACTGATACTCCGATTAAAGAAGTATTCAGACAATAGCAGTTAGAGGCTACAAAGAAAAGAAACAAAATGGGCAGAACAAAACAAAAATGAGAAAAAACTTTAAAATTTACAAGTTTCTATTGAAGCAGAAATAGAAGATACCAAAGAAAAAAGTATGAAACAGATACCTGCGTCAGGGAAAAGTTGGTACACTCTGTAAAAAGGCAATTAATGAACGATACTGTTTACGAAGTAGAGAATTGCGCTTGCATCTATTGTTTGAAAGCACACAACAATTCGAAAAAAGGACAAGATAGGGTTCAACGTCTTAGATGTCAATACGCAGTCCCATGAAAAGTATGCGAAAAGAAATACTTTATTTTTGTTAGTAAAATTTAACAGTGATGGGGAATATGACTAAATAGTTTCTCTTTTTCATTAGCAAAAAGTCCTATGATTTATTTTAGCTTATAAAAATAACTTTAATTAATCATTTGTTGTTTTCGTATTTTTAACGTTTTTTAAGATAAATAAAATATTTAAATTTGGTGAAATGCTTATTTTATTTACTATTTGGTATCATTTTTAATATGCGTGAACGTCCCTCACTCGATACGTAAACTTGCCCCGTGTTCGGGGCTGGTTCACACAACCAACTTGGAATCAAAAAAATTTTTTTACGGCTAAAAACACAAGCTGAGCAACAACTGAATGTACAAATTTTGACTTCATTAACTGCTTTATAAAATCCCAATGTCTAAAATTTCCCAGGTTCAAACATAAAAATTAGAAAATTCATTGAAAAAAATCCTCGTAAATGTCCCCCGGTCTACTCTAAAATGATTAAAATGTTAATTGACTATAGACACCTAAAACAGCTATAGTAAGTGCATCTATTTATATACCTTTTATTATTTTTTTGAGTAAAAATAATTCATTCATATTAAGATTCACAACATCTTGGTAAGAGACACCAATTCCCCAACCTGATAATTTTTCCAGAGGAAACGACTCGCGGCAAAGAGCTTGTGATAATGGCACTCGATGCTGTAAAGGAGAGGAAAGAAGATCATGTGTAAGCATTGAAATGATAGTTGAGCCAGAAAACAATAGGACCTGCTGCTGATGACAAAGGAATAAGGTAAGGATGGACGATCGGAATCACTTTATTGATAAGTGTTGCGATCAAGGCATGGAAGTCGGTAGTTTCCTGTACGGAACTGTACGGAAATAAAGAATTTATCACTTCTGTTATGCTACCAACTGAAAGAAATATTTAATATTATTATAGATTAAAAGTGTTCTTTTGCTCTTACATGCATTGTTAATTTACAAGAACGGAGCATATAAAATAGCAATAGTAAGCTCATCTATTTGTTTCCTTTATATCCGTTAAATAATATCATAAATTCATTATTTTTATTTTTTTAATGTTCCGTATATTTAATCTCTCCTTTTATGTCTCAGCACATGCAAATGGTTCTTAACCTTCCTCCCTATCTAAAACTAAAATATGTGACCCTCCTCCCTATCTAAAACTAAAATATGTGACGCAAGTAGGAAAGAGTAAGCAAATAACATAATCGGGGGAAATGTAATCGATAAATACAGTACAATTACAGAAAAATGTTTGAGGATATAGATTTATGCACAAAAATCAGGCGAAATGAAATCAGTAACTATATAGTGTAAGGCAGAGCCCAATTTACCAATAGGTATAGTAGGTAGTTGGCTAAGACGGCAAATTTTTTAGGGGCGGCAAATTTTGCTTCAATCTCATTTTTTAAGTTATTATTCTTGAAAATAAAACATGAGTTTTTTTCCTTTAATGCTAACTTCTCAGCGGACTTGAACGTAGGTGTCGAAACCACAGAAAATGCGGTGTGACAGGCTTCCAAGGATGAGTAATCAGTTTCATTAATAGCTTGCGGCAGGGACGGAGTACATCCCTATAGCAAATATACACTTTGATCTATACCTTCCAAGAATTTCTTTCCCTTGGAATAACTTGAAAGAGGTCCTTCCGGAGCGCATCAAGAAGAGAGATTCAGGTAAAACAGACATAACATCTGGTTTCTCTTAAAAAGACTATGACAGGCAACACTGGAAAGGCTGAGTGACCATTATCTCCTTCTGCGTTTAAAGAGAGTATTTTATTCCTCTTTTACCCTTAGGAGTGTTCATCACGAAACATTACTTGAATGTTTTAAGAATTGAAAATAATTTGGGATTATATTACTTCTGCTCAGTAAGTTAGTTGAAACCTACTCCGTTTGGAAAACCATTTATTTTTTGAAAACCATTTATTATTTGAAAACCATTATACCTCCATTTAAACCATTATTATTATCAAAACATTTTTTTAAATTTTTAATATGTATTGTATACATGCTATAGGTGACGCTTTAAAACGCAACTATTTGATTGTTTTAGTGTACGTATTTGAAAATTGAAAAAAAAAGTAAGTAAACCGAAAACGAATGATTGTGAAATTACATTTTTTTTTATTGCTCAGTTAATTTTGATCGGCTACGTTGTTAACGAAAAAATTAACTAAACTCTGTTTTTGTCAATTTAAATGCCATTGTCACTATTTTATGAAAGTTTAAAATCGAATACAAAATTTCAGACACACAAATACTAAAAGGCAGAATATAATTGTAATAAATAGTTTTAGAATGAAATTGAACGTTGAAACGAACTGAAAAGAATCAAATTAAAAAATAAAAATAAAAAAAAACTCTCTAAGCCTTGAGCAGATTTAAAGTCTCATAGAGATTGAACATGCCTTACAGATTGCCTGAAAAGTTTGTGATTGCGAAATTTTATAGCAATCAAAATACTTGCAATATTTAAAAGGAAAAACATGGAGTGCATGCACTATGCACTACACGACTATAAGAAGTATAAAGAGTACATACATACATATATATATATATATATATATATATATATATATATATATATATATATATATATATATATATATATATATATATATATATATATATATATATATATATATATATATATATATATATATATACATATACATATATATATATATATATATATATATATATATATATATATATATATATATATATATATATATATATATATATATATATATATATATATATATATATATATATCGTTTAGAATATTTTCTGAATTTACTATTAACAGAATCAAAATTTGATTATAGTATATGAAGTTTAAATATTTCGCAAGTCTTAAATTTTCCCTATTACGATAGGCTTGCGAAAAAAAAGTGCTTTTCAGTATTTAAATTGATCTTGGATAACTCACGTAAGTGGTGGGGGGCGGCAGATTTCAAATCCGCCTGGGGGCGGCATGAAGCTAAATTCGGCCCTGGTGTAAGGAAATAGCTGGTGAAAGGGACCAGTATCCTACAATCAGTTGGACAAGGTATTTGCTTGTTTTATATGCAATTTATAACAAAAAACACTTAAGTTAGTTTTTAAACTTTTTTTTTTCTCATGTTACATATTATTTTTAATCCAAGTTTTAACCAGTGAAGAATTTTCCACTAGTATTTGTTTTAACTGTATAAACTACCACATTTTTCCTGAGTAATTTAATATTATTCATGCATTTATAAAGTAACCGATACTTCTTGAAACATAAATCTACTTTTTAACTTTTCCTGTAAACTAATGCTAGAACCGGGTTTTGATTTCATTTGATAATATTTTTAATCAGGGTTAATATTACTTTTAGCCGTGACATTTAAAATCTGTATTGATTGATGTCATACAAATGAAGTACACCCTTAAAACTGTTTTGAAGTACCCATTGATAAAAGCAAAACCTTTCGAAATGACTAACGATATTTTTGGTTTTAAATTATAGTGCAAAAGTTACGAGATAATGTGGAAATGCAATACAACAATGAAATGCATTACAAAGCTATTGTCGGATATATTTTCATCCATAAGGCCACTTATTTCACATTGTGAAAGTGGTTCCTTGTAACACTAAAACACGTGCACGCAATAATCTGCAATTTTCGTGCCATTATATGTTGTCATTTCTCATTTTTACTAACAAATCCTTGTCTACTGTAAAGTCAACATAATTTTTCTTTTCAAGACTGTCCAAGCAGTAGGTTGATAGCTTGGTTACATTAAACAAACTACATCAAATTCAGACAATCACTGATAGAAAACTTTATATTGATAGAAAATGTTATTTAGTAAGGGGAAGGTTCCTAGATGGCCTATTTGCACATTCCAGGTAAATTCAAATAATGCTCTTACAAATGCAAAACACAACCCGTTTAGATCTACGCAGATTAATGCTAAAATCTTTCGAGAGTATTGGATTAGATTAACCAAGCCATATTAAATGTATCTAATCATTCAATGGGGAAAAAATCATTTAGAGAAATATTTTGAAACTAATATGTCATTTTTTAATGTAAAACCAGTACTTTTTTTCTTTTCGCAAAATTTTACTGTTTATTAGATACGCAACTAAAAATAAATTATCCCTTTATAGAAGTATCATTATGATATTTTTACAAATGCAACCTTATGAGGATAGAAAATGTTATTTAGTAAGGGAAAAGTCCCAAGCTTTCCTATTTACATATTCGCGGCAAACTCAGCCAATGTTCTGCTTTTATAAACGCGAAACACTAACCATTTAGTTTTGCGCAGCCTAGTGCTAAAATCTTTATCGGGCATCATATTATGTTGATCAAGCTATATTAAATGTATCCAATCACTGAATGGGAATTTTATTCATCTTGAGAAATTCCTTAAAACTAGTTTATCAATTTTTACTGTAAAATCAGCATATTTTTGTTTTGAAAATTTTTACTGTTTATTAAATACGTAACGAAAAATAAACAATCCCTCTATAAAAATATCATTACAATCTCTTTCCAAATGTAACCTAGAGCGAGATTCTTTAAAAGGCAATAGGTTTTACTGTTTAGGCACAAAGTCGATAATTTGGTTATGGTGACCTAGCTCAATCTTTGAACGAAAATAAATTATGTTGATAGAAAATTTTATTTAGAAAGCGATTGGGTTAACCAAGCTGTATCAAATTTATCCAATAATTCAATGTAAAAACAGCCCATTGAAGAAGTTCTTAAAACCAATAAATCATTGTTACCCTAAAATCACCCTTTTTTTTCTTATTGCAAAATTTTTCTTTTTATTAAATGCCTTACTAAAAATAAATAATCACTATAAAAGTATCTTTATGATCTTTTTACAAATGCAACCTAGTGCGAGAGGTATAAAATTCATTTGGTTTTACTGTTTTGGCATTTTGTTGATAAGTTGGCTATATTATCCAAACTATGCTAAATCCATCTAATCAGTGAACGAAAATAAATTTATGCTGATAGAAAATTTTATTTAGTAAGGGAAAAGTCCCTAGGTTGCCTATTTGCACATTCGTGGCAAACTCAGCTAATGTTCTGTTGTCTTTATAAATGCGAAACACGACCCATTTAGTTTTCTTTTCCTAAGAAGTTAGTCGTTTCTGCTCTTTGGGCCTTATTACAGAAAGACGAGTTCTTCAGAAATAGAGTTAAGAGAAAGCTACAATTTTATAATGTTCTATTACCAATGATGTCTTTTCCTTCGCCATTTTGTCCTTTGCCTTAGAGCTATAGCCGTCGCAAAATAGCGCGAAATATAAAGGATCTCTGAAAAAGTATTTTACCCGTCTCTGTTTTTGAGATGGAAAATTGTATATTTAACGGAATGCCGAATGTTTTTTCATTTAGCGGTGGTTGAAAATGGAAAACAACTTATGAAAGGAAATTACGAATTGCGACGATTCACTCTGTGGCAAGGATTTAACCGAAGTATAAATGAAGTAGCAGCAAAACTGGATGGCGAAAGGAGGAACGTAGGAAATATTAAATTTGAGGGAGAAAATGGAAATGGAAAATCATTTCACTTTGTAAAGTGATTTGGTGGGAAAAATCTTGCATATATGTGCAAATCAGCAATGGGAGTTGGGACTTTAATGACTTATCTTTTTGTATAAGCATATGAATTAAACTTATTTATTTTGTTTCACTAAAATATATTTATATTGGTATTTAAGGGCATTAAAATTATTCTCATAGAAACGTTTGATTACTTGTAAGTAACATTCATAAAGCATCATTCCTTCTTAAAAGATAGAACAATTTTAATGTAATAACTTAAAAATGCAATAGTTTCATCCTAGTGCCATTGAAAAATAACTTTTTTTTTTTGAGAAACTTTAAGGATTGTTATGCAGTTACATCTTTTAATTGAAGTTGTCTTAGTGCAAAAACTAAAGAAATTTGAAAATATTGTCACTTGAGTATTATAAAGGTGATAACTTGATGAATAATTGTTGAAATTTTCACATTATTTTACGTGGATCAATTAGTTATAACTTTATTAGATAAGTACAGGTGCATATCGCGAAAGTGGTACGAATCGTATCCGAGACTCGGGAAGTTTTTTAATCATTTTTATAAGTATCACCAAATAATCTTTTTTTTAATTGATTCTTCATTTAGTTTTAGGCAATCAAGTAACAGTTGTTTGTGCTAAGCCATTTATAAGGGATACAAAAATTATTTTTATTTGTAATAAGAAGGAAAGTTTTGCGTGTCCCAGCTTCAAGTCATTAAGAGTTAACACGCAATTAAAAGTTGTGTTGAAAAACAACAAATTATGTTAACAGTTAAATTATATCTTTTACTCAAAAAAGTTGCAAAATATCTTGAAAAAAAAATCTAGGAAAAAAACTGTCTTTTAGTAACATCTCAACATTTTCTATGTTTCGCATTGTTACAATTATGTTGAAAATAAAATAAAGAATTACTTTTAATCTAGTAATATTTTAAAGAAAGAGAAGTAGTATAACTTTTTTTGCTCTGTTAGCAACTTTGATTAATTCTGTAGTCAACAAACAAATTGAATCCAATTCTCTTTTGTCTGTCAATTTGAATATTTGAATGTAAAATCTTACTTTTGTACTTTCGTATTAATAATTTATTTTAATTTTTTTTTAATTGTAGCCAGAATAGGTTTTAGAATTCATTCATTTTATTTCTTGAATTCCATGCTTGATTTCTTTCATTTTATGCTTGTTCTATAGCTGCAGCCTTTCTGTATTATTAATAGAACTTTTTAGATGCTTATGTGTTCACTCCCTGACGCGGTGTGGTTCAAAATGTTTTAAAACTCTTCTTGAATTATCAATGAACATCTTTGACTGCACAAATAAATAAACACAAATAAATAAATTTAGGCAGAATAAGTATCAGAATCATTATTTCATTTTATTCTTGTTCTGGGACTGCAATGTTCCTTTATGATTAACAGGATTTTTTAGACGCTTACGAGTATGTGTCCACTCTGCTACACGGAGTGGTACAAAATGTTCTAAAACCCTTCTTAAATTACTTCTGTACAAACCATCGATACATTATTACATACACAAATAAAAAAACACAAATAAAAAATTTAGACAGAATAACAATTTTAGAATCAGAACAAACAACGTAAGTAGAAGCACAAATTTGTTTGCTTTTGTCGGATGTCTTTTCATCCATAAGCTCATTATTTTTTGCATTGAAAAAGGCGTTCCCTGTAACGCCGAAACACGTGTCTGCTGTAATTTACAAATTTGTGCTTCTACTTACGTTGTTTGTTCTGACTTTACTATTCAGCACAAAGGTATTTATTTATCTTATAATTTTAGAATCATTCTTTCACATTATTTTTGTTTTGTAATTGCAAGTTTCCTTTATGTTTAATAAGATTTTTAGACGCTTAAATGTGTTCACTCTTTTACACGGAGAGGGCCAAAACGTTTTAAAATCTTTCTTAAATAACCTATGTGTAAACCATTGATATTTTATTTTACAAAAATAAATAAACACAAATGAATCAAAGGAAAAAAAATGTGAATAGTAAGGAGAAACCATTAAAAATGAAAAGCAAATATCAAAAGACTCGAACATGATTTGTACTATTTCCCCGCATAATCCATGTACTATTTATAGCGTTTTCTCTTTAATGTCATGAACGTAATCATATACAAATAAACTCAGAAATTAAAATACAGTTTCTAAGGAAAAAACAGCTTTTACGTATTTACGTAACCATATTTATTAATATTTTACTTCGAATATTGTGAACGGGATTAGTTGCGAACGATTGATTTAATCACAAGAATATTTCAAACGTTTTTAAAATAATAATAATAATAATAATAATAATAATAATAATAATAATAATAATAATAATAATAATAATAATAATAATAATGATGATAATAATAATAATAATAATAATAATAATAATAATAATAATAATAATAATAATAATAATAATAATAATAATAATAATAGCATTAGGAAGGAAATGAATATTATGAGAGTATGGATGGAGAAAACGGGAAAAGACAGACTCTCCCGTATGCGTAGGTCAAATCATCAAAAGTTGGTTATTTCTTCGTAAGACTCTTAATTCTAGGCACATACGCACTCTAAGAAAAACGCTATTGTATCAACAGTACTCTGCAACCATACCCGGTCTTTCCTATACTTTCGTGGACAGGTAAAGGGCAGTAACTGCAAAATTTAATTTTTCATTTTTCTACATTTTTGTCATTTATTGTACGTTGGCTTTATTGCACAAGCTTGCTTATTTGGTTTCCGCTGAAAAAAAAAAAAAAAAAAAAACCCGCGGAATTCTAAAACTTCCCTGTCGTTCGTATTGAATCAAAAACGCGTTTCTTCAAATATCTCAAAAACTCATTTTTGCAGATACTGCCGTTTTTCCTGCCCTCGGTAATTCTCAACCCCATAAACTATAGGGGGCGCTGCAGCCACTGTCTAATGGCAGATGAAAAAGGTAAAACAAACACATGCCGTAACTTGCATCTACGCTTCGTGAATGGCAGTAATTTTTCATCGTGTTTGTGGGAAGCTTTCTTTTCTGTTCAACTGAAATTACATTAAACCAGAAACTGTCTGAAGCCTGAATTTACCCCAAAGAAAACACGTGGAATGGAATGTTTTACCTTTTTCTTTAGTATTGTTAACCACCGCAAGGTAGCGTATTCGAGCTCCGGAGTTGCGAATATATTTCTTCATATAGTTTCAACAACAATAACACATAAATTCAACGTATAAAAATATTTAGTTTAAAATAAATATACCTAACCTCTTAACTAGAGTTTGGTTGGAATTCATCAAGCAATTGTTAATTCAGTTCGTTTTCACACAATATGTTTCTCGATTTTGAACCCAAAATGCATCAGAGCAAGAATGTTTTACTCGTGCACATAAAATCTACGATATTCCTGTCTTTAAACTTTCGGGCATGATTTTGCTTATGCAGTCATTTTCATGTGAAAAAGCCTTCTTCACACAAAAATAAAAAGTTCTCAAATACAGCATATGGTACACTACAAGAATTTATTAAATTATGCGAACTTTGTGCTCGGAAACTGTTAAAGATGGTTTAATTTTCCATAAATTTTCTAAATTCCGAATTATGTCGGCAACAAGCTGTAAACGTTTATACATATCAAAATAGCTCACGGCTACGAATACGTAAATAAACTTTCCTTTCCAAAAGTGTCGGAGTTGAGTCACAAAATTGGCAGCCGAGCTAAAGAATTTGGGCCTTCAAATCAAGATCAGGCAAAATGGGTTCGAAATCTATATAAATATAACCATCTCCCCGCTCCTCCCGCTTTTTTCCCACGTTTTCGGATTCCGAGGAAAAATTATTTCCCGCCATTTTTATTTCTATCCCACCCCAGCCACCATCAGATCCATCCCTCCTAATGCTTCCATATCGCTCGAAACGCAGAACTTCTATAATAGGATTGAGTGCCGAAACGAAGCTAAGTCCGTAAGGTAAGGGTCCGGGAAAAGAAAGTAGAAATAAAAGTGGCGGGAAATAAAAATTGTAATGGTGTTTCTGGTGGTATGTTTATCGTCATACCCACAGGCTACGGCGAAAGTGATGGCTAAAGGCCTACAGGATGCTTCGGGGCAAAATGGAGCGCTAATAGGAGCGGACAGATTCATAAGGGAGGACTTAGCCACAAATCTCACTTATGGCGGAGTTAGTCCATAGCTGTTAATGCATTGTTATAGCTGGGAATCCATCTTGTCTAAGTAAGGCATAATCGGTTGTGACGCAGAAGGTTTGGGGAACGATTTCCTATTTTGACCGATTCAATTAGGAATACATAAAAGCAGATGAATAAGTTCCAACTATATTAATCTAATACCTTGTCAGTAAATATGATTAATCGACTGCCTTCGCTTTAATTTACCACAGATGAAAACTACGTATACATCAATAGATGCAGGCCCAGATTTGCGCACTTGCAGACTCCGCAGTACGGGTGCTTACAACGCTAAGAGGCCCATGCCCCAAGAAACGAAAAAAAAAAAATTGTAAAATTAAAGAAATGAAAGAACCTTTATACAAATTTTGGAAGTCGAATTTTTTTTTTCTTTGCAATGATTTAGTAAAAATATAAAAGAAAATAGAAATTCAACACATAATACTCAAGGACAACATCGAATTTTAATAGAAATAACTTACTTTTACCCGTTTAAAAGCAAATATCTACAGGGGAAAATAGTTGTGCATTTTTTTTAAAACTTGGATTGAAATTAAAAGATTGGTTGAAACGAACAATGCAAAGTTATGGGAGATTAAACTTAAAAATAAATTAAGTCTCCGAAAATCGGATTGCAAATTATACATAACGCTCTTAAACAGGTATGTTAAAAACCTTAAATAATAAAATAAGTAAAAACATTTGAACAAATAAATTTAAAATATAGATAGAAATATTAAAGTAGTTAAAAATAAACTAAAATTAGTCGTTTAAAATTTGTTATTTGGAGGGAGTACGCAATTCAGTAGGCGGTTAGGGACTTTACTGATTTTTTTTTTGCAGGGGGATCTAAAATTTATACATCCGGGCCTGAAAAGATGCCAATAGTTTTGCCAGTTGCTACTGATATTTACATATGAGCCGTGTAGAATAGAAGTTCTGTTGGGCAATAAAATAAGATTTTGAGTAATTGAATGACTTAGTAACCACTTTTGCACAAACCACTACTTCTCCGTTTTATGATTAGGTCTGCTTCACGCGAGGCTACTTAGTTGAAACAACTTTCTGACGGGCGGTTATTAGGAAGTGTAATCAGGTAGATACGTGAAGAAACCGCCCGGCATCCTTTAGACGAGAGTCAACTTTTCAGGCACGTCAGGAATATGAACCACGACCATTCTCATCCAGATGAGTTGACTAAAAGGCCTATCAACTAAAAGGACATTGCGAAGCATTAGCTCTACACACGAGTAAACTAGTTGAGTCCACTCGATTTAGTTTTCACAGCGTTGTGAAGCAGTTGGTCGAATTAATACGGCTTAGTCCAGTAGTTTAAGACATAAAGTTATTCTTTCTATATACCCTTTTCTTTTGAGAAGGAAACTTGACTGATCTTAGTAGCCTAGGGTGAACACAGCGAAAAATGTCATTCAGCTAGTTGACAGGAGAATTTTCAAAAAGTTGACTCATGTTAGTTACCTCGTGTGAACACAACGAAAAACGCTACTCAGCTAGTTGACAGGCAAATTTTCGAAAATTTGATTCATCTTAGTTGTCTGGGGTGAACACAACGAAAAATGCCACTTAGCTAGTTGATAGGCAAATTTTCGAAAAGTTGATTCAACTAACCGCCTCGTGTGTACAAGGCTTAATTGGTTGAACCTAGACTTACACCACTTTCACATGAAATCGAATGAGATTAAAACCAGTTTCTAATGCTGCAAATATGATTTTTTTTTCAGTGACATAAGCCATTTTTTGCTCTGAACAGCTCATATATTTCATAATTTCTCCAAGAACAAGCCGTGCTTTAAAACCAAAACTAATCTTTATAAATAATTCACTAGGTGAGGAATAAATGAATTTCTTAGTAAAACGTTTTAAACAATGAATCAGAATAATAATTTTAAAAACTTCTAAGTAACCACTAAACACATTTTTTTAAAGTTTTCCCAATATCCAATAGACACTTGTCAATTGTAGTTCTGATAGCCAAGTAATTGCATGTTATTTCAAGTTACTGTAATTGATATGAAAACCTTTCACGCTGCTGTTGGATACGCTATAACATGCTTTGTACGCGTAATTAAAGCAGACAGAAAACATGTTAAATAAGTTATGCGATAAATTATTTTGTTTCTGGATTATTGCTTTTTTTTCATACGCCGCTTTCTTACTCTGAGGTAAAAAATTGAACTAATGTTTACCTATAACAAATTTCTTTCTCCCACAACCCACACAAAGTATATACCAAATTTTGAGGACTTGTGTCTGTTAGAACGAGCTGTGCATAGTATTCTTACAGCACCTGTTGTTTAGATAAAGGACTGTTAAAGATAAATGATAGCATAAAATATTTTGAATCATTAAAGAAAGTTCTCCAACATTAATAATTAATGTAGAGGGAGTCCGTTAGTAAACCAGAAGTACTCACAGCAACAGTATTTTTTAATTGTGAAAGTAAACTAAAACAAAAAGATCTCTCGAGCTTATGTTACATAAAAGTTTTTGGCATAAAGATGACATCAAAAATTAAGCGTTTAGGCATTGTTTAGCATAAAGTTCGTTCTATAATATTCAATCCTTTTTTTTTAATAAAAGGGTTTTCAATTCTTCAGTTTAAATTGTGAACGTTTTAAAACTCTCTAGGAATTTAAAAGAAAGAAAGTTTTTGCAGCTACATAATTGTTTATGAAAACATGAATTATGTTTTAAATTTTAGGAACCGTCGTTTAAGCCTATAATTTTCCTAAATATGTAAATTAGCAAACACTTACTTGATTAATTTTACGGTTATGAAATGAATATTTTTTTTTCATCTAGATCATCAAATTGAAAAAAGTACTAAATTACAGATGGGCAAGATGAAATAATAAAAATATTTGCACTAGAATCTACCACTTTATTACTTGATTCAAGAAAGAGGCTGTTGAAAAGGTTGAGCTAAGTGAAATTTCATGTTACCAGCGCACTATCAAAAAAACATGAATAATAGCACACAAAATTATTATCTTCCTAATTGCAAATACTTTAGCATCACTAGAAATTTCATTATCAATCGAAAATAAATTGGATATTCCACCTTATCCTCATTTTTATCTTTAATCTTGGTGAAAGCACCGCGCTCCCACTCCCTTCGATGGAAGTTGTATTTCATCTTTCGGAAAGCTTATAGTTTCTGATAAAGTGCCGCAAATATGACACCTCTGGCCCTCTGCAAACAAAACATCTGCCCGGACGGCTGCTGGCTATAAGTTCTGTCCAGTGCCTCCCCCCCCCCTCACTCTTCGCAATATTTATACTACAAGAAGAGTGAAGAGCAGTTTACATATTGAAAAGGGGGCGATTCGCACCGCAATCAAATCTGTCAAATGGACTCGGTGGAGTGTCCAGACGGGGTGTGTGATTCAGTACTGGGTTATCCGAGTGTTTATGAGGTCCAATGTTATCTATACGCATTTAGAAGATTGGTAGAGCTTTTCTTCCTCCGAAGATTTGTTGCATTTTCCCCTCCTGAAGGAGTTTATGAGGAGCTTTTTTGTATTTTATTGTGTGGACATGTATGCATAGTGTGATGGGGGGAGAAATATGTCATCGAGCCATTGAAAAGAATCTTCACCTAAATTGTTGAGAGATGCTGCCAGAGAGATATATATCGATAGTAAGTTTTACACATTTTTTTGTGTTATAAACATTGTTGAAATGAAATATTTAACACGCACAGTACACAAAACTATACTAAAATTGTTGACAATAGTGCAAGTAATTTTTTATCTACTTGTTGCATTTATACTTTTCAAGCAATGAAAAAGTCATTCAATTAAATGTACATCTGTGATTTCTCTAATTGCAACCACACCATTACCATTCTAGTAGCGTTGTTGCATCTATTGGCTGAAGAAAAACTTTTAAAATGTACCATAGTAATTAAATTAAGAAATAAAAGTTATAAAAACTTTTTAATGAGTTATTAACCTGATCCAAAGTTATCTTTCCACTAATAGTTACTTTGTGATGTAAACCAAATTATTTTAATAAATGCTTAGGTTTCCAACCGATGCTAAATCTCGTTCAGCGAAAGGTTTCGTCCTTTCCAAGAAGCTTTTTACCGTCAGACAACCATCAAAATTGAAATATTGATGATAATTGGCAACAAAATCTAACTACGCACAAATGGATTTTCACAATGTGTCCCTCGTTTTGACCATTAACATGAAATTGAAAAACGGAAACCACCTTTGTTGATTCGCTCAAATCCGTCGGATTATAGTTTTATTGATGCATAGCTGGATTTGGAGAGGAATGTTTACAAGAAGGACATGAGTGCAGTATAAATAAAAGCAATTGTCCAGGAAACAATCAAGCAGCGCTGCCCTGTCCAATATTGTGTCCATATACTTGGATAGCCACCTATATACAATATAACTGAGAGGGCAGAGGCTGGAGTTTTCGGTAAACCTTTTTGCTTCTTACCGGTAGGAGCTAATTCGATACTTTGATGGTAAACTGAAAACCATTTACGCAGCTCTCCAACAACTATTCTTTCTTATTCAGGAGGGCAGCTATCCTCTCAGACATGACTTCCGTACTTTAGATCGTCTCCTCGTATTCAGAGTGAAAGTTTTTTTTTTCAGCAGTGTAAAGACGCAACACCGTGTGGCAAAAAATAAATAAATAAATAAAATAAAAAAATATAAAAAACCCCTTCAAAATGCTTCTGATATAATTCTTGATAATTCTTATGTAAAATGATCCCCTGAATCCAAATATTACCACTTTTTGCCCTCTCCACAATCCACTTTTTGAGAATGGTGCACCCCATTTTTTTTCTCTTTTTTTCCAGTTTTCAACAGTTTCATAGCCATTATTTTTATTTGGAGGAGAAGGGAGCATTATACTACCTATTAATATTCTTCTAAGGGGCTAGAGAGGTGCAAAGTTCAAAAGCATTGACATTTGAGGTAGTGAGAAGCAAAGGGATGCAAGTGGCAAAATTAAATATTTGGAGATAACCTGTACAAATTTTAGGTGAACCCCTCCTCTGTCTTGAGCAAAAGGTAGTACTAGTAGCCCTGGTAGGTGCTGCTGTACAGCATGATTTAGTAAAAAATCAATGAAAGTACCTAGGACGTAATCTTTATACACGTTTTACTCAAAACTTGAAAATGTCCTCTTACATCCTTTTGCTTCTCACTGCCTCATGAAGGCAGTGAGAAGCAAAGTTGGAATCATGGGGTATTTCCCCCTGAAATATTTTTAAATTTATCAAAACAGATCTTTTTTTTCTTAGGGGATTGTTTTACAATTTTTCCTCTTATTTTTGACATAAAACTAGAGTGTAGGAATGACTCCTAGGAGCCCAATAACAAAGAAAAAAGTCATGTCGTAGAAAAATAAATAATTAAATAAATAGTAGGAAGCACCGCATTTTGGTGTTTCTTACGTGCAAATCGTAGGGTGCCGTTCCCAAAAAGTTGGACGTGTAGGGGGGAAACGGAGGTCATACTTGGATTCAGAGCCTTGTTTCATAAGAATCAGCAATAATTATGCCAAAAGCATTTTGAAGTTATATTTTTGCCGCATGGTGCAATTAAAGAACTTTGTAACAAGACAAAATTTCAGTGACTATCCTCACTGTGGAATTCATGGTGATATGATGTTTGATCTATTTACTAAAAAAGAGGCTGATGTTCCCTAAAAGCTAGCAATTAGCACGTGCCTCTATTTGATAAAGTTTTGGACTTCTTTTGTTTATGTACTGACTTTCAAAGATTTAGCTTCCCGGAGTGTTCTCTCAGCAGACCCCACCGTTGTTCCTGATTTCTCGCGAGTTGTTATTATGACTTCGTTCAGATTTTTGACAGAACATAATTGCTTTCAAGCTCATTTTTAGATCTGTTGGTTCTCCATCTTGTATTTTGTGTAACCCTGACGAACCAATGACGGAGGATCATTTAAACCAATGTGAAACAACAAATTTTTCTCCTAAAGAGCAGAATCTTCTTCAGCATTCTGTGGCGCAGATTAAAGAGTCCAGAAAATAGTCTTCAAGGTAAAGCATCATTGGCTTAGTCATAGCAGTTGTTATGAAACATCACCATGAACTACTTGAAAATAAAATATTAAATTTAAAAATTACTTGCAAAACGTATGCTAAAAACTTCCAAAATAAAATTGAAAACTGAGACGCTGAAAGCTGCCGGAGCAAGTGTGTTTGAGCTCTCAGCCATTGAAAACTCCAATACAGATTTAGGTGCCTTTTGTGTTTATACTTTTGTTTTTCTGTTAAATTCTAAACTGTATTTTGCCATTTTAAGTTAGCAAAATTTGAGCAGAAAGTTAAAAAATATTTTTACAATTCAGAGATAGTCAGCAGACTTGCTTAAGAATCTGTGACGGGAGTCGTAGCGTCATGCTGTTTCTGCTATCGGGCTGGTGAATCAATATATTGGCTTCTTTGCCAATGGAACTTTGAATTTAAAAAAATAATAATAACAATGGATGAATGAAATAAATTACTGTCATTTCAAACCAAAAAGAAACTATATTAACATTGTTGGAGATCAGGGAAGGGTGGAATAGTCCTGCTCAAACTTAAGTTAAAGACGGTACACGAAAGAGTTATATTATTCTCACAAAAAGTCTGTTAAAAACTACTTTAAACCTTTCAATTACTTTTAAAATATCCCTCAACTTCGCAACTAAGAATTACTTCTCCTAAAAATTTGAGAGACTGCTTTAATGTTAATGCTTATTAGCAGGAATTTTACAACATTTCGACGTAAAGATCACTTCAGGAATTTAGGCAAAAGCAATGTTTACAGAGAAAGTCAAGAAAAAAATGATCCCAATAGCAATCTATGCAAGTTGCAATTATCAAATGTTCGAAAAAAAGATAACGTCAAACATGTGCAAAGAAAAGTAGATAAATGTACCTTATGTTTTCAGCAATATAAAACGTCCGTAATTAAATTAATGAAAATTTGCCTTATGGGACATCAATAGATTTCCATAGGACTTAATTTACAGCTATCTCGTAAAAGTTAAGCACAAACAATTGTACTTAGTACAAAGGAAAGTTACAAACAATACAAGGGCATTCAACTACTTATTTTAATGCAGGCCACACATTTTATTCATGCTTCACTTTATGTTATACCATTTCACTATTTAAAAACATTTGCTGGGATGCTTATTTTTATCCACCGACCAGTCAAACAGTCATCGAGTCATCCATCCGTAAACAACCACCATAAGAAAATGTCTCTCAACTCCCGTAACATGCATTACCTTACCATGAAGGAATGGTAAGATCCCTCCAATTCCTTTAACTTAGTGCAATCATACGCACACAAATGTACCGAGTAAAGAAACAGAGATACAACTATAAAAGAAAAACGTAGATGGCTTCTGGGAATGGAAGGAGCAGGCGAAGACATTTTTACTGGATCCTTCCCCACCCCCTCCTCCATTTTCCCGAATCACTTTCCGGCGAAGAAAAAAGGGTGGGTCAAAATGGTGCTTTTGAAGAAGATATAAATGATTCCTCCGTCAGATATGAATTTCAAATTGTTTTCCAATCCCCATGGTTCACGAAATTGCGACCATTTGGAAACATCTTTTTTTGTAACTGGTCGCTTTAGCTACGCAGTTGAGTGGAGAACACAAAAATAAAAATAAGATGGAAAAAAAGTGCTTGGAGGAAAAAAAGAGAGATGAAGCGAAAGGGGGTCTTCACTTTATTTGGCGTTATTTCCCTCTTTTCTGCTGGGGCTTTCTATATGGTCGTTGTTCGCTTCTCCCTTTTGGTTTATTTTTTCTGAGCTGGGTTGGCTTTTTGTTTTCGTTTTGCCTCTTGTCTTGAAACCGGAGATGCTGAGTGCTGCCTTTTAGGTTTGCCAATCATTGAGGATGATTTAGCTTCGCCAACTGTTGGTTAATAGTTTCTTTCAAAATGGAACGTAAAACATCTTATGTACTGGCGTTGGGTATTTTTCAGACGTATATTCGTGAAGAATTTTGATACGCATTTTGCGATTCCACGTGTATTATTTTGAGTCAGTGTTTTGTGAGAATATATTTATTATTAACACCAGTATATTCGTGTACTTTCCTCTTCTTATATCAAAGAAATGTTGAGTTTAACACAATCAAAATGACGAAAGCTTGTGTCATTTTTTTTTATCGTGAAATTCTACAATGCTGTCACAAAATGACTCTAATTTTTTTTTCCAGTTAAATAACTTTTTGTTTAACTCCCCTTTAAAAAAATTATTTGTGAGACGATCATTTTCAAATGTGTTATATATTAACTTCCGAGCCTAAACGCAAAGGAAACATCGTTTTTTGTATATTTTAAAAACTTTATTTTTAAAACGTTTATTTTAAAAACTTTAAAGAAACGTTAAAACACGTTGCTAAACGTAAACATAAAATATTTATATTAACTAAGCTTTCCTCTTGCTTGTTATACTGCTAGGAAAAATTTAATTATATAAGTTAATTGAGAGTAAAGATTACGAGTACCATTTACAGTAACGCAAAGGCAATAAAAACAAGAATACACAATTGTTGACGATTACAACGACGTTTCACTTGTTGGTGGAAATTGGGGTATTGCGAAAGAGCTAGTGAAAGCTTCCCAAAAAACACATTTATCTACTTCTGCTTGTTTAAAAAACGTTATTTCATTTAACTGAATGTCTTAACTATCAGCCCTCACAGTTTTATTCTTGTCTGTAAAAAGGAAAAGCAAACCGAACTACATTTAGTTAAGTATAATTTCCTTGAAGTACCATTTGGGCATGGTCTTTAGAAAAGAGAAAGATTCAAAGAAAAAGAGGAAAATCAACTACTGCAGTACAACAAAGAACATAGTTGCAGCAAATTCTATCTAAAGAAACATGTCATGCCCTTGTTTCATTTCATTTCCACATTCATAAATTACACATATATTTGATGCAAATTGTCACTATCCTCATATATATAATAACGAATGATCGAGTAACGCCCCTAATGTCATCAACAATGATACTCGCGCCATGCATGATAATGTGATAATATGTTTTAGCAATGTCTGACATGCGGGGAAATGTTTTATTTCGACAAAGCTGATCCGAATCAGGTAACTTAACTATTTTACTGGTACTACTGTAATTTTAGGAGAATGAAGAAACGAAAAAAAAAAAAAGTCAACAATGAACGCTATCTACTGGAGTTTAGGGTTAATCCACTGCAATTAGGGTTAAAATTTCAACTACCAAAATATCACCTAACAGGCAACTGCTTCGTTCAAATGTAGAAGCAATTTTCACATGTCATATCGGGCGATTTTCCAGTAATTGCAATAGAACTCTTTAGTTTACCAATATGCTATAATGCATCTTAGATACTAGATACAATGTGTATGTATTTAATGTATCACAAAAACAAAACTTAAACATTAGTATGAGAAAGATAAAAGCTGCAAGAAGCCTAACTGTCCACTAGAGTAATTTTCAACATGTTACCAGAAGGAGAAAAATTGTATTGATGCATAAAATTGGGAGAGAAAGAAGCAAAAGTTCAAACACAATAATAAAGATGCATTTTAACAACTGTTCCCTGCATTAACCATAATCAATGGATGTTCCATGCATGATTATCGCAACGAGATCTTTCTAAATGTGTAGAAAATTTTCTAAAGACTTCTCTATTACATTGTAGGTACTCAACTAAGATCTCATGCATTTTGTATCTGCTCAAACACCACCTAACACTATAAACCTTATCTTTTAATGTTGCTATTGTTGTTCTCGTGTTCCAAAGATAGTACACATTGGAGGAATATTAAGAATAATAGAAATGTAAATAGTCTAAATTCTTTCGAAAGTCCTGATTATTTCCTCTGCTAAAGATGGTGCATTAGGACTGTACTAGGTCTCCCGTAAAAGTCTATTATCGGAAGTACTGTCCGACATTTTAACGCGAAACCTTACTCGAATTTGCGCATGCGTCAGGTCTCTTCTGATTTTAACCAAACAGGGGTGATAGCAAGAAGGAAGTAACGAGCAAGCAAAAACCGAATGCATCGGGAAGTGCGCTTCCTTAAACCATCACCCCTTTTTCAATTGGAACCGTTCGCAGCTTCTAGTCGCGGAGTTCGAGAGCAGACAGTAATACTATTTTGATGATGTTTGCGTCGGCTGCTGGGCACTCATAGGTGTGATTGGGCGCCAGCTGGAGTTCGGGACAATGTTTGCAAGGAGCATACGATATTAGTATATTTTAATTTAAATGTTATTTATTTTACGCTTTATCCTTCAGCCAGTTTTATAATCGCAGTATAAAAATAATTGTATTGTGGATCATCTAGAAGTAATGAAAAATGCTTATTCAGTAAAACTCACGTTTCCTGTCCCAATAACACCATTAACCTCACTGAATGCAACAAACTCATGTTATAATCTTTTCAGCAGAAATTGAAAAATAATGTAGCTCCAAAAAAGCGATAAAGCCGCCAACTGTGGCACACCATAACCTTTCAGTTTCTTTAACACATCTCAATTGATGTACGCGTGGTCAGACAAGCAGACGACTGTCCTTTCAACCTCCATCCGTCCATCCTTCCGCTCCTCCTATTTACAAACCCTTTTTTTTTCCTCCTCTTCTCCCTCCGTTCCTGAGACGTTTTCCCCAGTTCTTGCCCATCCGCTCGAAAATTCATAAGTTAAGGTTATGCTCATTTGCATATTAATGGTGCTTAGTGGATGGCGGTTGCCGATGTGGAACATATCCCTTTCATAATGGAACCTCGCTGCTGAAAACAGCCCCCCTCCCTTTCATTACTAATGCATGAGACCCGCCATTTTCACCTTATTTGTGTCCTCACTGACCGGATGGTGAATGCTCGGTGAAGATTGCCTCCCTCTTTGATTTTATTTTACCCGTTAAGCTCTTGAAAGATTTCCACTGTCTTCTCGATTGTCGATTTTTTTCCCTCCTTATTATTCTCTCTCTCTCTCTCTTTTTTTTCATGTTCTTTATGCAGCTGTGATCACAAAAAGATAGTCGAAGTTTCTGCCATATGAATTGCTGGTTTGAATGCAGAAAACAAAGCAGAGTTTGGGATGAAGAATAATAAATAACATTGAAAAATAGTGGTTATTTTTTTCAGAGCAGTATAGATATGCTTTTTAATACTTTAAACATTAAAAATAAATATGCGGCAAGTTTTCTTAATTAAAAAAATATGAAGAAATTAAGAAGAGAGAGGAAACTCATTCAAGAACCATATTGAAACCTCGTTTATAACCTAGAAAATGTGCCACTTTTTGTATATCTGAGAAATGATGTGAAACAGAAAGATATGGAATGAAAATTAATGCAGCATATTTAGTAGCTTTATGCTTTCATTTATTTATTTCTTCATACAGTTAATATATTTTCATATCAATGTAGCTCGGTAAGTTAAAAAAAATGCATGGAAAATAAACTGAGGAATAAGCTAAATTATTGGAGATTTAGATCATACAGCTTGCATACATAAAGATAATTTTAACGAAATGGGTCTCAATTCCAATGCTTGTAAAAAACTGGCAGTAAAAAATAAATTGAGGGATGAGCTAAATTGTTAGAGATTCATACTAGGCAGCTTGCAAACATAAAGTTAATTTTGACAAAATGAGCCGTAGTTTCAATGCCTGTAAAAAGTTGGGTATTTTTTGCTGTTTATGCAAAGACACATTGCAAAAATCTATTGCATGATTTTAGCAATCTCAAGGATGAATGAAAAGACGATGCGAATTTGATCTCAAGAGTTTGGAAAATTACTTTGTTTATACAAACAGCAAATTGTGTTAATTAAATTATGCAAACGATTTTGATCTCAAGTTGAGGTTGAATTTGAACTCCATCAATAACCTCATCTACGCAGAGGCATCACTCTGCTAGCAGGGCCTGCAATCTCTCTTAATAACAGGATCCATCTTTTCTGCTGAAGAAAGGAGTGGCAATGGGCTTTCAGTGAAATTAGTTGCGCCTCTTGCTCTATTCTTAGTTATGAATAGGAATCTGATGGGTGCAGAAATGAATGTCTGAAGAATGGTCTTTTGAAGGAACTCTTCCGGAGATTATGATTAGTTGCTTTTCGAAAGACAGGATGTTTGGAAGTTTTTTGGGTGATTTATAGTTAGTTGTCCACTTAGACACTTGCTTTGGTCAGTCTTATGTGATGAATGGTTGGTTGTATCACGTTTGAATGATTTATTCTCGAGAGCTATAACGGCCATTATTTGTTGCACTTAAGCAAAATATACCATTTGGATTACTAATATACTTTTAAATATGATGATAGATCGGTATTTAACTTTCCTAGAAAAATTCTACAACAATGGTCTATTGAATTGCCAAATAAACAAATTCTATCAGCCTTTTTCAGATGAGTTCTCTGTGAAGGCAGCTCGTCTGAAACTCGGTTTGGCTGTATTCTAAATAACCTGATCGGCACAGGTTTAAGGATGCTGTCCTTTTCAAAATCCTTAATAGCCAAGATTGTCTTAACTGTCCCTTTTCCAAATGAAAATAAATGAAAGTCCAAAATGCATGCTCTGCAATCTGGGAAGAAGACATGAACCCATAACACATTTTTGTCTGCTCTGTACCTGTTTCTTCTACTGAGAATAAATGTTACTGGTAGTCTAGAGTATTTATGGGCTAAACATGTCACTATGTGATTTCTTCATTTCTCGCTATTTTTTTTTAAATTAAATTATTATTTTTTATTTTTATTTTCCCCACGCACAAGATATTTTACCTTTAAATGCAGCCTGACATTAGAAATTAAAATAAATAAATTAATAAAAGATATATCAATCTTAACCTAAAATTTTGTTTGTGTACTTTTAATAAAATATATCTGTATTCTTATGTTACCTTTATTTATGTAATTTTTATTAAATATAAATAGATCTATTTCATTTCATTTTGTCATGAGGGTGAAATACAACTCATGTTTAATGAATTACAGTTTCAAGCTTAATATTTAGGGCAGAATTCTTTATCCAAATTTTTTATGCACTATTTTTATATGTATGCAAATAACAGCACTGAAACATGAATTAAGTACAGAAATAGGGAAGGGTGGCCCAAATCGGGTATGTCGTCGGGTATGTAGCGGCGTTGCACACGTATGTCGTGTTTACCTGAACACTCCCGAGTTTCAAACAGTATCAGCAACGGTGAAGCAGCATGGCATAACCAGACTTAAAATACAAAAAAAAGATACATTTCTGAAAGAAAAAATGAAGGCATGTAACTTGTGGTTAGTCGAAGACCAGCTCTTTTTTTATATAGTCAATGATATTACGCTATTCTGACACCATCCACCTATAAACTACAATGGTCATTCCTTTATTGTTTTTTTTTTTTTATAGTTAAGGTATTGGAAAAAAAAAACGTGCTTTCGGGAAAAAATGGGTATGGAAAAACGTGTATAGCCGTTTTCTATATGTTTTGTTGCCAAATGTACTGACTTAGATTTTCTATTTAAATAGGATAAGTATACCTATAAAATTTTATTTTTATGATTGTAGTCTATTTATTTAATTAATTATTACTTTAAGTTTTATAAACAAATGTTCTGATTTAGATTTTTAATTTAAATTCAATAAGTATACCTTTTTTTATATAAGCATTTTTAAAATGGCAGTTAGCTATTCAAATGGTTTAATCATTTATTACTTCTTATTTGACTGACAATTGTATCAAATCACAATTAGTTAAGCTTACCCGCTTTATCCGAACGTCTTACCTGCTTTAGGCCCCCTGGTAGGGCAAAGTGAGTTTTTCGAGTGTTTGTAATGTTTGATAATAGGGTAACGACCCCAGTAATTGGCACTTTAAGAGTTTGTCCTTAAACTTACCTCTGTTTTCCTTACTTAGAAAAAAAATCGAACTTGCAAATATTTTTGTATCAAAGAGTGCACATCTGTGCATCTATTTGGTTCACTAAAATCAAAAATAGTTGAATTGATAGTTTTATGAAAGTATGTATATAAAAAATTACCAAAATCACCAGTAATTGGCACCTGATACCCCAGTGTATGACACCTTGTGATCCAGTAATTGGCACATTTTAATAGAACTGGAAAATCACTTTATTTTTCACTTTTAAATTACATTACAAATTTTATCATCATAAGAAACATGAGTAATGTTAATTTAAAGTAGGTAATTTTATATAAATTAATGCTAAATCACTCTTATTCATGTTGGAAAAGTATTTTAGAGAAATAAAAACATAAATTTGGAATGTTACATGGAAAAGATATTGAAATTAATGCTGTTTCATCCGTCGGCTTACAGTTTTGATTTTACGAATGATAGCTGCTTCCAAAGAAAAAGGAACATTACCATATAATTCTAAGGAACCATAAAATATGAAACGATTCTCTACAGTCGCGATATCTGACTGTGATGGACAAACGTATTGGTGTTCTATTGTTTCTTTAAAAAATTTACTAGTAGATTCTGTGGGATTCAAATTAATTATACGACCTCTACGACATAAAAAGAAACTGCGTAATAATGTTCTTTGATCAAATTTAATTTATGTTTCGTTTCCTTATTATCATCTGTAATACTTCCCATATTGATATTGTCACTATCTGGTGAATCATCATATTGGGGAAACCCGGCTAAAGTGGATACCCCGGGCAAAGCGAATTTTGGCTATAACTCCCAAATAATTAGTTAGCCGGCAGCCGCTTTGTTATAGCCACTGTCGCCTGTTGCCACTCCGTGTGCGGCAAACACGTCGGGACAAGTTCGCCTCACGCGACGCCAGTGAGCGAACAAAGTATGTTTTGGGGAAAAAAATATTAGTTTACAAAGGTTAGTGTTTCATTCATAACTTTAATACTATTTGTGACATGATCTTTGTTATGAGTAGGATTTGATGTACGATTACGTAGCTTTCAACTACCCGTAGACGACGAGTTTAGATGCTCTGGTTTTTTAGTAATTTTTAGTAACCTCAAAAATGTACCTGAAGGGCATAGCGGATTGGGTAAAGTGAATACCATATTCACTTTGCCCGGTCATGACACGTCACTTCATCCGAACCTAGAGGTCCTTCAATATTAAAAACTCAAGACAATACTACCATTGAAGACCGTCTTAATACTCCCATGGGATCTGAAATAACAGAATAAGTCCAAGGCAACGATATTCCCGCCGCTTCACCCAAACCTGAAAGTTCTACGAACTACTACAGTTCTTCAGTTCTACTACCTATTCCTCAACCTGTAAAACCAATAACAAAACGTAAATAAAAACGACAGAGATCTACACTCCAGGCAAGTACTCCAGTCTAGGACAATCAAAGACAAAAATTTGAAAAATCAAAAAAGACTGTCATGAAGTAACTAGATGATGTTTCGATTAAAGCTTCTCAGAAGACTATTAAAAAGACCAAATACCAAAGACTAAGCAAAAATCTCTACTACAAAACATAAGACTGCATAAGAGACTGATAAGAAGTAAATAAAGAAATTTGATGATGTAAGGTTCATTTTCTGTGATGAAATGTTCATTGAAGAAGCTGAACAGTCAATGGAAAACAGGATACAATGTCATATTTGAATTGAGTGGTGTCATAAAGAGTGTTCAGCATTCGAAAATTGTAATGATTTTGTTTATGATAACTGCAATGATTAGTATTGTAGCAGAAAAATGTTTTTTTTTAAAATATGCTCCTAAATTTTGGATGTTGAATTTTTTTTTAAAAATTTCTTTGCTTGTTACAATAAGTACTGCAATAATTAGTATTGTAAAAAAATGCTTTTTAATATGAGCCTCTAATTTTCGATGCTTATTTTATTCTTAAGTTCAGTTTCTTTGTTTGTTATAACAACAATAATTAGCACTGAAGCAAAAAAATGTTTTTAAACATGTTCCTTTTATTTTCTACGTTTATTTTATTTTTAAGTTTAATTTCTTTGTTTGCAATAACTACAATAATTAGCATTGTAGCAAAAAAATGTTTTTTGGATATGTCCCTTTAATATTCGATGGTTATTTTATTTTTAATGCTTAATTTCATGACAAATAATGCTGCTGTTCGCTTTGCCCTAGTAACGAATCCACTTTACCCGGGGTGTTGGGCAAAGTGAATATTCATGCCATTGTTGAAAACTGACCTTATATCTGATAATGTAATTAATATTAAGGACAACTGTTATTGCATTACGCAAGTACATTAAATGAAGACTGTTTATAAACATTTGTTTCAATTTCTAAAGTTATAACTAAACGACATTAATCAAGAAAAGCTTGAGGTATCCACGTTACCCGGGTTTCCCCTACAATTGTTCCATCAGACTCTGAATCTGCTGTATTATAATTTGTTTATTTCTTCTTTTTCTGCACACACACGCTCTTAATGCAACAAGTCGGTTTTCTTTCTCTAGAAAAACCACCCGCTGCAGGCGGCATCGAGATACCGTAGGTGGCGAACGGGGGTTAGCGAGCGAATCGAGCAGAGGACGGAGCCCCCAGTACAAAATTAATTACTGACTAACTTTCATTTGAATTTTTTTTCTGGTGAAAGTCACTCCAATTGACAAAAAACCGCAACTTCAAAAATTGATGATTTTGATGCTTTTTTTGACAATTACTGTACAAAAGCTACCGATTTCAACTCCCGCCTTATCATATTCGTAATCTACGCAAAAAACTGAAGATAATGACACCTCACCCAGCTTTATCGCGAAAATGACGCTAGTTCCCAAGTACTTGGCATACATGCCAATTACTGGGGACTAGCAAAACGGAAGCACCAGTAAATGGTACCCATCATTATTTCAAAATTCCAAATAGGGACGAAAATATACTTCTACACAATTAAAGTAACACCTTTCAACTAAACAAAACTTTTGGCAACGAAAATTTAAAATATATTTTAAGTCAGATTTTAATGGATTTATGTGCACGCTTCCCTTAAGCCAGAGAAGAAGCTTTTGCAACAAAACTGGGTGATTTGACACAAGCCAGAATTGTTTCTCTTTCCTACGTATACTGCTACCATTTAGTAACATGAATTGAAGTCATAATCTTTAAAGTTAATGTACACTCAGTTGGTATATAGCCTTCTATTTAAAAAAAAATTGGATACGAGTCTTTTTTAGGACATTTTTGTTGGAAGTGCCAATCACTGGTGCCGTGCCAATTACTGAGGGTATTACCCTACATAAATGTTGGGATTGAAATAACGCAAGAATCACTTTTTATTTTGAAGTTCAAGATCCCTTCGATAAAATAACACCAAAACTGGTACGAAAAAAGGCCAAAAACTACAATTTTCGATCGTTCTTCTTTAACCTACAGATTTTGGGCCATCCTTCCCTAAGTATTTTTCGTTCAGGAAATAAATGAATGTAAAACGTATGTGTTTTGTATAAGGGAAATCAAAAACTAATTGATCGAGAAAAATTGGCAATGTGAGTGATGATACAATTTTCATTACATTTCTAATGTCTAATCTGATATCCGTTTCATTTGAATTAAAAAATCTGAATTATACGTGTTACATAAAAATGTTCGGCAGCTGAATTTCTTTCATCAGTTTGCGACACAGATTTAAAAACTTTAAAAATAGTCTGCAAAATGAATTGTTTTACATTAATCGAAAAATCTAAATCAGCATCGAGAAATGCTTAAAAATAACTAGCTAAAGTTAACAACTATAAAAGCATACTATCAGTGGATAAAATTATTTGTACGTACTAATAGTGGATTTTATCCCAGAAAATCTTGGCTAGCTGAAGTGTAAGATTACATTGTCTTTAAAAAAATTTTTTTGTTCTTTGTTTCGTCGCAGCAACGAAATAGTCTGCAGACCTTTTCAGGTATCTGCGTTATGCGTCTGCTGCTGGTGTTGGTATTTATTCTGAAACAAAGTGAAGCCTGATGTCTGTTTTAAATTCAGTCAATTAACTCATTAGCTAAACACTAAGCATAAGTAACAGAAATGTTCTCTATTAACTCATTTAATTAAAGACATCTATAAAATAATTGTTCTCATTCTTTTTTCAGTAAAAAACAAGCTCCAAAAGAAATAATAAAGTAAAAGAATCAGATTCTTTCAAATATAACATCACTACACTCATTTTGTTTGAAAAAAAATAGGGGGGGGGGGAGGGACAACATGCTTGGCACCAAAGAGAAGAGACAAAATAAAGAAACATGGTGATGACGATTAAAAAGGAAGAAACGTTTTTGCTACTCATCATCTAACTTGAAAATAATTACTTTACTGATTGCACAGGAATTTTTTTTCCTCTTTGCTCTTGCGAAGAAAAAAATACATTCATTGCTTAAATTTTAAGAACTCAATGATGTAAATGTACGCTCAATCTCCAACAAAGAAATTATACTAATCAGAAACTGATTAATTACCGAAAGGATAGGGACATTTTTTATGCAAAAGCTTTTATTGTCTTCATTTCCGAAACAGGATATACTAATTATGAAAAGACAGTTTTTTTACCACACAAAGGTTTAATTTGAAACAAAGATGCGACTCGTGCTTATTTATACACTCAAGATATAATTACCGGAGCAGTGGAGCTCTGCTAGAAAAAGCTCCGCTCATATGATTGCTTTAACAAAGTACAGCAATGTGTACTAAAATGGATTAAACTTCTGACTTTTGATGTTTCACTTGGTTGAATTGCCGTTATCTGATTAATTACGTAATAAAAGGAATTTAGAAAACTGCGTATGTAACTTCAAAAGATACTGTTTGCAATTTATAGACATAAAGATGTTTTACGAATCAAAGTTCAAAGCTTAATTAGTTTCCTCATGGTTGTGTTTTGAGTTAGAAAAACAAGAGTAGGTATTTTTTAAAATGCACAGTAGCTCTTCTAACTCACATTCGACAGTTATAATACGAAGTAGATGCAAGGAGTATTGATTTTAAAAACCTTCTTAGTTGAATAAAATGCTGTTTATTATTAGTTAAAGAATTTAGTATCACAATTAAATTCTTTTTTTTTTTTTTTTAATTTTCCAGGAGAGGCGAAAAACATTCACAGGTTAGGATATTTTCATCGAAGAAAACCGACATCTGACAGTAGTTCGAGAACTTTCAGCTGGATGCGCTCCAAATCTCTTAGTAGTGTGATAGTATCCACCAAAATGTGTCAAATTACAAAAAAAAAAAAAAGCTCTTTTGAAAATTCACTGATTTTGCTCGATTTATATTAAACGCTAGAATTGTTGTTTACAAGTTTGCAATTAATGGGGGTTGTTTATGGGAAAAAGGATTTTTACCATAAACAAGTAATATTCATAAACAAAAATTAAGTGAATCCCTACCAAAAACAACAAAGACATTTTTTATCCTAACCTTAAAACATCATTTGGGACCTTCTTATTCTTTAATCAAAATAAATCAGAAACATTTTTTTTCACCGAAGTGCGATGATCCACACTAATATTTGCATATAAATATTTATATATACGTATATATGTATATATATATATATATGTGTGTGTGTGTGTATGTATATATAATGCCATTTATTTACATTTGTGTAACAAAATAAAATTTTCATTTAATTTATTTATATTGAATTTATATCATGTGTCTACACGGTATTTATTATTTATGTTTTAAAATAAAAAATATATTATTCACTTTGTAAAAAAATATACTTCGTAATAACTTGGTCATTCTATAGCACATTGTGCAGTCACTGCTAATTGTCTTTCAAAAGTGCAGGAAAATTACTAGTGCGAAGAGCAGGTAAACGGCAGTATCTGCTTTAATCAATATTTTGATTGCAAAATCAAAAAGAAACGGACAACCCAATTAAAAAAATTCGATTTAAACATAATCACCTAAAATAAAATTTTAATATTTTAAAGATGTTTGTGGGAAATCGAAAACGCGTTTCTTCAAATATCTCAAAAACCCTTTTTTGTAGATACTGCCGTTTACCTGCATACGGCAGTACACTTGACGCTATCATTTTGTATTTGCCACTTTTCTTGTATTCCTCACATAGACTTAGAAGTTTCAACTTTTAGTTTAAGAGACTTCTCGTGAAATGCGACAAAGGTTGTTTGATGTTATTTCCTGATTTCTATTCTCTTCCGAGCGATGCGTTGAAAAATTATTATTTAAACTGGATCGATAAACTTTTCATTAATTTAAGCTTCATTAAACTGTTGCTAGTTATAAAAGCATAAAAAGTCTTTCAAAAAATATTTATATGGAATTTTTTATGGTTTTAACTTTTGTTGGTTAAAATTATTCACTATCTGCCTGATATTAATGCATTTTTGAAATTTAAAGGTGTTTTGAAATTTAAAGGTGTTTTGAAGTTGCCAAAAGTATGGACTTTTGAACTGTATCCTGATATCTGAGTAAGATAATTATTAATGCTTTTTTAGAGTCAGAGAAGAAGGTCATGTAATGTTTTTCGACCTATCATAAAAAATTTAGTTACTTGATGAGCAATAAGGCATATAATTACAATAATATTTACTTTAGAACGAATCAGACCTCGATAATCAGAAGACACATCCTATTTATAAGCATACTTAGGTGCTAAATAAATAAGAATGTTATTAATAGATCGGATTTGTAGAGGATTTAGGAAGTCATTAAATATTCAGTGAAAGCCAAATTTTAGCTGTCACAATATCCTCAAAGGATTTTTTAACCTGACTCAAAATCTCATTTTGTTACCATGAGGAAATTACTGAATACACGCTAAGACAATTCCACGGCCAAAAAATATTATTTAAAGATTGCGTCTGAAAATCTTCAAAATATAACTCTTTACTTCCGTGTGCAGGTAAACGGCAGTATCTGCAGAAATAAGTTTTCGAGGTATTTGAAGAAACACGTTTTGGATTCATTACTAACAGGGAGATGTTGAAATTGGGCGTCTTTTTCGAGTTTTTTTTTTTTTTTCAGCGGAAACCAAACAAGCGAGCTTTTACAATAAAACATGCAAATGTTGACAAAAATGCAAAAAAAAAAATGAAAAATGGAAAATTTGCAGTTATTGCCCTTTACCTGCGCACAGCATAGAAGTCGAGTTTATGATCGTCATTAGGGGCATAGCCAGGTAGGATAAGGGCTTATCCCCCCCCTCTATGAATCAGCAAAAGTATACGCATGAACATAAGCGCAAAGGCCTAAAACCTCCCTTTTCGGCTTTTAATTTCGAAAAAACTCATATGAACATCCCTTGAACAATTTTTGACTACGCCACTGTTGAACATAAAGTTCATTCAGTGAGACAAAGATTTGGCATATTGGGAATCTTTGTGGGGTTTTTTATGAAGCAATTGAGGCGTCTATTGAACTGGAATTGTCCATTATTGCTCGATATTGTTTCATTTCACAGGGTGACAAGAAATAATTTGTACACACATAATGCATTATAATTTCAATGCTAATGAAAATATTACGACTAAACTTAAAAATGAATACGAGTACAATATTTCATCTAATATATTAACAAATTTTCAAAGTGGCTACCTTTAGCCTTAGTACAGAGTTTTAAACGTGTCACAAAATTTTCGGCTGTGGGCCGCAACTCACTTACTGATATTTTGCCCCATTTCTTGCATAAGGATTTCTTTAGGGAGGCCGAAGTTTTTGAGGTTTAGCACACGCCCTTGTCTCCAAGACCTTCTTGCATTGTTAATGGCGTCAACGACCCCAATCTGTAATGGTTTGGGCTGAGATATGCGCTAGTGAGAAAATACCACTTGTTTTTGTTGATCAAGGCGAAAAGATTAATCAAGAAACATATCTCAAGCTCATTTTGGAAGATTTTCTCTTACCTTGGTTGCAGAAGTTCTTTGTAAACAAAAAATGGACCTTAGGGATCAACAGGATTTCGCACCTGCACACAGAGCTAAAAGCACTCAAGATTGGTGCCAGACACATTTTCCACACTTCATTGGAGCTCAAGAATAGCCACCGAATTCTCCAGATTTGAACCCAATGGATTATACTGTTCGGTCCATCTTGGAGACAAGGGTGTGTGCTAAATCTCATAAAACTTTGGCATCCTTAAGATATCCTTATGCAAAGAATGGGATAAAATATCAGTAAGTGAGTTGCGGCCCATAGCCGAAAATTTTGGGACACATTTAAAGCTCTGGATTAAGGCTAAAGGTAGCCACTATGAAAATTTGAAAATATGTTAGACGAATTAATGTATTCATATTTATTTTGAAGTTTGGTCGTAATATTTTCATTAGCATTAAAGTTATTCTGTATTATGGGTGTAAAAGTTATTTCTTGTCACCCTGTATTGTTTGTTGCTTCTTCACTGTTAAAAATTCAGGAAGATTTTCTGGTAATTGTTACTGTAAAATGGTGGACTTACAGCATCGCTGATTTTTACGGTAATTTTTATCGGAGAAATAAGCGATCCCAGCTCCAATTGGTTGCTGTGTCCTAGCGAAGAAACTGTAAAATTTTACTGTGACATTTGATTTTTACGTTAATAGTTACTGGCAACATAGATGACCAGTAACAATTACCGTACATTTGCCAGAAAATTTTTAACAGTGTTTGATACCCAGCATAGTACTTTGGCGGCATAAAGTAAACAAACTTTCTTAAATGCTCTACTACTTTTTATTGAAAGATCGCTATATGTTAGTGCCAAGAAAACTCCAAAAAGATGAAAAACTCTGTAAAATAACGCCAAACAAGTTAAAGCAACCCTTCCTGATTAGTTCCAAAATAGTGATGTTTCCAGCAGCAGATATAATGCTATCTAATTATTATCTTTCACCAACCGTGAGATAAAAAAAATGGTCCTTTTCCGTCATTTGCAAATGAAGAATTTTTTTACGTTTTTGCTTTTTCTTCCAACATTTTCGTTTTTTCCTTCATTAAGTAGATTAAGGGACAGCACATTTCATATAGTATGATTAATGAAACCCGATTGCTTTTAATTATCGATAACGTTTGAAATATTGCTTTGATATGAAATGGAAAAAAAGAAATTAAAACTTTTAACGAGATCTAAAGTACGAAAGAATAATGTTTAATGTATTTGGAATAGAATTGTAAGTAATAAGAGAATTTGACTGCATGCATTTTTTTTTTCTCATTCTCACTACTTTGTTTGACTTTTTTTGACTTAACAAAATTATACTCAATTCTAAATTTCGAATCTACACTTATGAGTAGGATAATTAAGTGTGCTTCCAGTACGATCGAGTACAGTACATTTCAGCTGTGGGAAGGTAAATGGCAGTATCTGCAGAAATGAGTTTTCGAGATACTGGAAAAATCGCGTTTTCGATTCAATACTAACAATAAGGAAATGCTGGAATTAGACATATTTTCGGGCTTGTTTTTTCAACGGAAATCAAGTAAGCAAGCTTGTACAACAAAGTTAACGCACAAAAGATGGCAAAAATGAAAAAAATAATGCAGTTACTGCCATTTACCTGCTCCACGACAGATTTAATTAGGGGAGGGGTACTGTGATGCTAAGTTATTCTTTGGGTTTTAAAGTTTTTATCGCTAAATGATACTAGGTACCCGTAAATCTGCATCAATTGGTCAAGTGGATACTGTGGTATAAAGCTGTTGCTTGAGTTTGCAATCAAAACATCGACATTTTTCTGATTTCAGGCAAGCAATGTTTTTTCTTTAACTCTCGCAAGAATCAATTTATAACATTTTCTTTTACAAATAAAAATTGCCAATTGATCACCTTCATTGTTCTACCTAAGCAACTAATTATCATTCAAAACATTTAGGGTAGGCTTTAAACGAACTCCTAAAAATTTTGAATTAGAACAGTGGTTCCCAAAGTGGTCCACAAGGAAGGACCACCAGGGGTCCACCGCAGTCTGCAAGGGATCCATGCAATTAAAAGGGAAAATTGGGGGTCCATGAGATACAATTAGGGGTCCACGAGCCTGGATCCTATTTAAGCAAATTCGCACTGAAATTTTTAGAGATTTTATAACTCTAAAAATGCCATAGTGCACCAAACACAGTTTTTACTCCTTATTACTTGCATATTATTTATTTATATGAAATAATTATCCTACCTTATGGAATATCACAAGAAAATGTTTGATAGCTTTTCCATCTTCATTTTTTTGTGGAAAGAGGTTTTAGAGCGGCCAGTGGCGTGCACAGAAATTTTGGGGAGCGTCACAAATGACTTTTACGGGCCTCCTCCATATTGTTTACCCCTACGTCCTTACATATACTAATTCACCAATCATTTTAAAAGTCTTAGGCCCCCTTCATTTTCGGGCCCGAGCTAACAGGTGCCTCTCCCCCCCCCCCCCCCCCCACTGTGAACGCCTAGAGTAAGGCCGCCAATCTTCTCATAAAAACTAGAAACAGATTGCAAATCACTATTCGGGGACATTAAAGGTTATATATCTTCCAAATCTAAAGCCAAATGTTAAAATTTTGCTGTCGCTACACCGAGTTCACCCCTCCCATTTAAGACATTCCCAGATTTGTTTCTTTGTGCTATCATTATTGTAAAAGTAGGAAGAAAAATATTAAGCTTTTTTCATCAATTGTTCTCCTTTCCTTTAAATTTTAATTTTCCAGTCAGCGATAAACCCTGTCAAATTGAGTAGTTTATTATTGTTTAAAAACTCAACATTAAAATAACCGTCTCACTTTTAGATGAATTTTTTATTCGTACCGTTATATTTCCATATTTTTTGCTGACATTTGGTGTGTTTGGGTAAAATTCAACCATTTGATTCACAGTTCTGGTATACTGGAGTTTAATTATCACAGTGCCTGAATAGTTCTGTTAAGATACATAGAAAGGAGGTCCACGAGAAATTGGCGAACTCGGCAAGGGTTCCACGGAACAAAAATGTTTGGGAACCCATGAATTAGAAGAAAAAGGCAGAAAGACAGACTGGTGTACAGTGAGACAGTCGTAGATGGGGCTGGGTGAGATCGTCTCATTGTTCCCCATCGTCGAATTTGATTCGAAAGGGTTTTTTTTTTTTTTTTGTCTTTAACCTATTTTATGATTTAAGATTTTTTAAGTTGCTTGTTTTTTATTTTACAGGTCAAGAATTCGAATTAAACCACGTAAGGCGACCATTACTTATAATTTTTGTCGAAATCTTTTTTTTTTTAATGCATTGATGCAAATGTCTATCAAATAAAGCTACACAATATGATTACTTGATTTTTCCAAAAGAATCATGAGCTTGATTTGCTTATGAAGGAAGTCATAAAAGTCAAAAAGCTCGGTGGCAAAATTCTGATTGATAACCAAATTTATTTATTTTTTGTTTACATTGCTTATTTCAAAATAAAGACTAAAATTTAATTTCGTCTTTTTGTACACGTACCGATAAATCACATTACTTTTTATTAGCTTTTAATTAGCTTTCATCTGTGGATGGGGGCTTTTTAATCGGTGCCAAAAAAACAAAAATAAACAATAGCAATTATAAATTTAAATTCTTAATAAATGAAGCTAAGCAAGCATTGAGTGGTGGATTTTACTTTTAAAACTTTTCAAACAATACAAGTTTCCGAGATTCTTCTTGAGTTTATCAGTTTAAAGATTTTGAAAACGCCTATTTTTTTCAAGATATACATTTTATTGTTACACATTCATTATATAAAAACCTGTATGAACACAGTTACTTAAAACCCCAGAACAGTTAGCTGAGAACTTTAACAAACATTTTCGAAAATGTTTATAAAAAACAGTTGAAATAAAGTAATAGTAATTCTAATCGTATTCTTTACTAACAATTCTAAAACAAAAACGTCAAAAAAATTTAAATAAATAAAAAATAAAGTTTTGCCTTATTTATTAATTATCGTGACTCAGGGACTTTCGTAAAGGTTTTTGTTTCATGAAAACTCAATTAAAACATGCGTAAAGTTATCTTAGATATTGAAAATCAAATCAAATGCACGAGAGCGAATCTTTTTACAGACATTAAATTTGTTCCGAAACTGTTTTTCTAATTCCATATGCTTAAAACGTATTAAAGCGAACTGATTCTCAATCAATTTCCGCACATCATTTTCTATCCATTTACGAGCCATTTTGCGGAACCAAAGCGAGCTAATTTACCGCCACAAGCCGAGTTTGCCCGGGAGTCCTACAGAGAGCAAGCATTCTCCTAAGAGAACACAAAAGCTCCTTTAAACCTGCAGCTTTACAAACCGAATAATCACAGCGACCAACGAACCGACGACTTGTGAACGAACAATTAACCTTTAAATTCCCTCCACCGTCTCTTCTACTCATCACCCTCCCCATCATCTCGTTCTCTCTCTCTCTCTCTCCTCTGACAATCATCTTCTCTCATCCCGGGCTTCACTTGCTGCTCCCCATCTTCCCGAAGATGCCCCGAAGCAACGGAAGAGGCAGAGAGGAAAATCGGCTGGTAACGCTTGTTTGGATTCTCATTTTCCACTCGGATGCCCCGCAGATACACAGCTGCGTCTTGGTGGTTAGAGCCTCCCCCTGTCATTCCCTGGAGTTTGTGACGCACTTGGTGGCAACAGATCCTCAAGTGCAAACCATCAGCTAGGACCGGAGAACACCTGGTTTTACTGGAGGATATTTCTGGGCATGCGGCCACTTCCGCATGCCTGGACTTCGGCCTGATGGTTATTAGAGCAATAACAGACGGTCTGATGGCTATTCAGGGAGGGTCAAGCGGTCAGTCGCAACCGAAATGCTTCGACTTTACTGCTGCTAATGAGTTTAAAATCACTTTAAGTGCTCTACACTTGCACTGTGCGCGCACACATATCTATCATCTATCTACACACACACACACACACACACACACATTATATATATATATATATATATATATATATATATATATATATATATATATATATATATATATATATATATATATATATATATATATATATATATATATATATATATATATATATATATATATATATATATATATATATATATATAAACGCAAAAAAGAAAGCATGTAATTTGAAGACATCAGCAACGAAACATTGTTAAATCCAACGTTGTGATAATGTGATCATCGCTCATCTTTTGGTTGCATGTATTTTCAATGCAAACATAAATGTCATTAAAAGTGTGACTGAGTGACTCGTGAAAAAGCAGTAATTGTGCATGTGAAAAAACGGTTTGAGGTAAATAGAGTCCTTCCCATGTGCGCATCTGACGGAAAAAAAAGAAACATAAAAAGATATTTATTGGCACGGATTTGAACTGGCGCCATTCTGATTAATAGCGCGACACTCCAACCAACCGAGAAGTTGTGCCTTTGTTTTCGAATTCTATTCATTGAAGCAATGTGTAATAAAAAAACAGCACAAAAGCTTTTTGCCAAAAAAAAAAGACCATGCGTCTATGTTTTGTCATAAGCCAGCATGATACCCTTAAAATTTATTCATAAAACATGGAATTTGATTGAGGAATGAGGAAGATCTAGCGTAGATATTGAAGCAAACATTCTAGAGAAATAATAAATTAGACTGAAAATAAATGTTTTTATTTTTGAAAATTGGTACAATTTCGCATAGCAGGCAGTTTTAACCGTTACGGCTTGAATGTCAGCACATGTCTTTATTTTAATCGAACATTTAAAATACAAAACCAAAACCAGTTGAACCGAGTCGATTTTTTTAGTGTAATTATTCGAACGTAGACAAAATGCACCCCACCCCCACCCGAAAGCAGAGGAGTACAAAATGAGTTCTTACTAATGAAGTTGATAGTAATTTTAATGTTTTACATCGTATTCGAATAAATAGTTAAAGGTTTACTGGGTGAAACTCGTAATTTTATTTTGCCGTAGTATTTTTTCATTTATGCAGAAGGTCAAACACTGCTATGAGAAAAATATACATTTCAGCATAAAATGAAAAGGTTTTTCTGCACAAAAAGGATTTCCTTGAGAACTGAATTTTTAAATCTAATACTTTTTTCATGTTTACATTATGTTTAGTGGTCTGAACGGAGTCAAAGCTTTAAAAAAAAGAAAGAACAACCTTCGATTAATAGTCAATTTACCTGAATAATAAATGTAGCCCGCATATATGAATCGAACGCCAAGTAGCATTCCCGTCGTATTTATTGTATTGCCTTACATGTGTATATCTGTTGTATGTTATGAGTACATGTAATGCGTAATATTGACCTAAATTAGCTATGTCGGACTGCCCGGGCGGGCCCGAAGTTCAGCTAGTTTATAGCCGAACGCTCTACCGAAAAAAACTTATCAATTTGGCTCAACATCTACGTCTAGTGCTTTTAAGCTGTATTTAATATAAAAAAAGCAGGTCAATTGTTTTGTTTGTTTTGTTTTTTTCACCGACAGCGGCCTAAAAAATCGGAAAATTGTATTAAAATTTTGCTTTAAAAAATCTGCTTAAGAACTACACTCTGCATTAAAGTTTTGCAACAGCAAGGGGCGTTTCCGAAAAAATAATTTTTAGACCGCAGCTCTATTTTTCGTCATTAGCCGGCCCGATAACGTTTAAAAGGAGGGGAAATTTCTTAAAGAAATAAGAAAGATCTCGCATACCGACAGAGAAATAATCCACAGAAACAATATATAAGATAAGATATTGAAGAGAAGTGTTTGTATTTTTGAAAATTTATACAATTTGTTATCGCAGGGTGCTTGAACCGTTATGACTTAGATGGCAGCACGTGTTCATCATTTAACCGAAACGTTAAATATAAAATCAGTTGAACTAAGCTCGTTTTTTGCGCGTAGCTTTTCGGATGTAGTGAAAATGTGACTATCTATTTGTTTTTTGCCGAAAAAGAAGAAGACAAATGATATTTTCCCCATCAAGTTCTTAGTAATTTAAATGTTTTACTTTGTGCTCTAATACATATTCATAGTAACTAAATGGAAAGCATGATTTCAATTTGTGGAAAAAAAAAAATTATTTGTACAAAGGGTCAAAAACTGTCATTAGAAGAATCTACATTTCAGTATACGATTTATTTTTTTTTTTTTTCTGAACAAAAATCTGGTTCATTGTAGTTTGAAATCTTAAACCTGATACTTACATTTTCGCTTATATATGCTTTAGCTTTCTAACCGGAGCCAAAGCTTTAAAAAAACAAAAAAATACAATTAAGTATCGGTATAGCTACATGTTGCATCAAATTTTCGTAACAGCAAGGAACGATCCATCTCATTTATTTTATTTATTGTTTTTATGTAATCCGTCATATTTGTCTAATTTCTTGATGCAGACCATCCGGGCCGGGCCAGAACACTCGTTCTTCTGGTTACTATTCGAACGCTCTGCCGATCGAGCTATTCAGCTCTGACGGTTACAGCGTAAGTTGAACTTATAAATTTATCCGAAAACCTCAGTTCGGTGCTTTAAAATAATATTTTTTGACAGAAAAAGAATTTTTAGCCTGTGTGTCTGTTTTGTGTCATTAGCCTGCACCATAAGCTTTAAAATGAGATGTAAATCAAAGAAATCGATCAAGAATTGAGAAAGATCTGGCGTAGGAACAAAAAGCAGGCTACAGGAATAATATACGTATAAGGATAGAAAGAAATTATTACTTGATCATTTAACGTATCTGGATAATTTAAAACATCGAATAGTTATTTTCAGTAAGTTACCGCCGTATAGCCAGGACTAAGGCGGAAATACATAAAATACACCGCCAGCTCAGTCATTCTATCCGAGGACTGCAGTTTTGTGCTTATTAGCACTCGTCAGCCCGGAATAGGGAGTGAGTGAGCTGGAGGTGGAAAACCTCATAAGGGAGTCAAGATAGCACAACAAACTGGTAGCTAATATAGTAGGGTGTGCTAATAGGTCAGTGCTACTTCTATATTAGCTACCAGTTTGTTGTGCTACCTAGGCTCCCTTAAGAGGTTTTTCCACCTCCAGCTCAGTCACTTCCTATTCTGGGCTGACGAGTGCTAATAAGCACGAAACTGCAGTCCTCGGATGGAATGACTGAACTGGCGATGTATTTTATGTATCGAATAGTGAACTTGAAGTATAAGTGCACTTACAATTAAAAATGAGTACCCGTTCAAGAAAGTCAGGTGAAAGCTTAATTTTTGTTAATGTGTAACCTTTCAAGCAATATCTCTGTAAGCATACAGAAAATTCTGGTGTAACCTTACGAAGAAAGTAGTGAGACGTTACTATGTAGTTAAATTACCATGGTGTAACGTCCCGTGGCGATGTGTAACTTTACACCAGTTATATCAGTTACGTTACTCCGGAGCAGAGGAAGCAGCTATACTGCCACCGACTTTATGGAGTAAGGTTACACAAAATTGTTTGCAGTGCGGTGCCACAACACACCGGAACGTTATTCCAGTACTGCTTCTCTGGGGGAAAAACCAATTCATTTTTCGCATAAAATTTGCCACGGCTCAGGGTTCAATAATTTGCCATTAATGTTTCGGTATGAAAGAAGTTACGTAAGCACCTCTGAATTCAAGTGAGATGTTGCATATATCGTTGAAAAAAAAAAGCGCTAAAAACACAGACACTTGTTAAAAAGAATGAGAAAATGTGATTGATTGAAAACAGCTGCAATAAATGAAACATGTGGGATATTTTGGGTCAGCACATTAAGCTAGAGCTCAGATGGTTTTGGATGCAGGTTTTAAAAACGATGATAATAACTCCTATAACGTAGAACTATTTCTTTAAATGGCATTTAACTCTGCGGTTGATTGTCGATTTTAAACTGATCAACAAAAATGTTAATTGCAAAAACTGTTTTGCTCTGCTCTCTCTCCCTATCTCTCCGAATATAAATATAACTGAAGATATCACACCATACACTATCTGAGCTAAAACGGAAATACTTCGAATATGTTACAGATATATTATGCCATCTTCCAAAACTTACATTTGATAGTACAGTAAAACCTGTGAAGTTGACCACCCTTGTAAGTTAACCACCTGTCTAAGTTGACCGCTTTTTTAGGCACGGAATTAGCCATTATCATATAAATCAAAATCTGTAAGTTGACCACCTGTTTAAGTTGACTACCAAAGTAGTGCACCGCAAGTGGTCAACTTACAAAGGTTTCACTGTATTTGCAATTACCAATTCCTAAGAATATTTATTAATATCACAAATTGCTGTAACTAAATGCAAACAATTTATACATTTTTCTTTTTTGGATAATGCCCGATACTTTCGATAGTGCCAAGACTGCAAGGTATTTGAACTGCACATGCTATTCAACGCAACTACTCTTTAACTTTTCCTTAGACTTGAATTAAATCACTTTTGTTTGAATCAAATCAAAATGATCTGTTCGATGATCATGAAGCATCATAGAAAACTGTCGAACAAGTTGGAAACAAATCTTGTGCATTAATTTTCATTACAGCCGTAATCCTTAAGCCAATCATGCTCATAAAATCTTAAGAAATTACTATTGCGCGCATAATATTGAATTCAAATATAGTCATGCTATACTCGAATCTTACATTGAATAGGTTCAAAATTTAATTCCTTGTAAATGGATAATAAAAGAACTGGAGCTAGGCAATAGATTTCACTACATATATAAAAAAAACGTCATGTTAAAAAGTTAGATTTGAATTTCATATACAATTTAGCTTCATGTTTCAGAAAAATAACAATTTTGGAAAAGCAGTGTGAATACTTCACCGTTAAAGACCGAAAAGTGGCAAATGTGGACGTTCACTGGTGAATATCAACATTCACGTAGTAAAGAAATCGGCAAGGACCGAATATTTCCGATGAACCACCAGTGACAGCTGATCGTCAATTTTGGACTTTCACAGTGACATATATACTAAAGAGAATTGCAGTTTTCCTTTTTAGTTCCTCCACGAAGTGAAATTTAATAATTTCTACCAATATGAACTTGCTCAAAATATTTAGAAATAAAGAAAGATATAAAAGACATTTTTAGCCGAATTAATTTACAGCCTTTTTTTTATATAAAAGAGAAAGAAAGGAAATGAAAAATGAAAATAAAAACTATAGAAAAAAATCTATTGTAGTAGACTTTTTACATCACATTTCAAAACTGAAAGAATGAATAAACAAAGGACTTGGTTCAATTCTCACATTAAGGTAGAGGTATGATATAAAAACATATGCGAGTCGGTTTGTTTGCACCCTCGCTAAGACAACACTCTCATTCGTTTCTTTTTCGAGCTTTTCTTTTTTTTTGTTTTCTTTGTTTTTAGTTAAAGTTTGAAGATAAAATACATTTAACATTAGCAACTATGGGAAAACTTAATGCATACTGAACTGAAAAGTATTTCAATTGTAGGACTGAAAAGAAGATTGCAATGACAAAATTTCATTCGAAAAACATGCATAAGAAGTTTCATTTGGTTGTTTTAAGAGTATTTTTTAGAAAAATTCAGAACTCTGGGCAAAGCACTTGCGAGAGAAATTCAAACCCTTTTGTCTGAACAAGCAGTGTTACTTAGTATTACTTAGCACCGAAAAGTTACAAAATTGTTGTTACTAGTTGTTAAATGTTATTTTAAGAGTTTTTTCTTTAAAGGTAGAAGAAATGTTTTAATGAAAACTCTGAAATACGTTTCTCCATAGCAACATAACATTGACGACAGATGAAGAGAGAGAGAGGAAGATTGAATCAAAGTGAAAATTTATGAAAACGGCGTTTTTTATGCTGAAAGAGAACTGCTAAAGACAAAAGGCAATTCAAATGAAAATTTTTAACTTTTATTCGAAATTTATTCATTTGCTTTATTTTATTTCTATTATTTATTTAAATTGCTACGAAAAAGACAAATTTTTCTTTAGTCACTGATATTTTTCAGTCTCTAGCTTCTTATAGACTGAAAAGTGCGTAAGATATCGGTCTTCTATATATATATATATATATATATATATATATATATATATATATATATATATATATATATATATATATATATATATATATATATATATATATATATATATATATATATATATATATATATATATATATATATATATATATATATATATATATATATATATTATTTCATGTTGCTGTAGTATTGCAGTACACTGCACAGTTTATTTTCCAATTCCCCCCCCCCCCTCCCTTTAAAACAATCTGCATTTCTAAGATTAAAACTTTATGTTTACCGATCTTTACCGGCCCTCTATCTGCGTCATAGTTATGCAAGAAAACATAAAACTAACACATCATATTTTCGTTCATTAGTTAGAGTGTCTCAGTTTCTTCTTATTAATTACGGCCCTACTTAAAAGAAGAATACATATTTTACAAATTATGATGGTTAGAAATGTTTGTAGAGAATTTCCAAAAGCTCACCACTTTCTCTAGTATCTGTCAAAGCTGAACAGGAACATGGTTTTTTGGCGTTATACATTACACGAGACTCCGAACCGTTTTGAAGGATTCTATCTCTAGTTTGTCCACATTATTGTGACTTTCAGAGGTTAAAATGAACTGAAGCTCCTATTAGAAGATACAACACGACGCTGCGAAGCGCGTCAGACTCTTAAGCAAGTCTGCAGACTATTTCTGAAAATTTGGATTTTTTTTTCCCTCTTTCTACACGAATCTGTCGAAATTAAAGCAGAAAAATACAGTTTAAAATGAAGCACAAAAACAAAAGTAAAAACAGAAAAACGTTCCTAAATCTATATTGCAGTTCGCAGCGGCTAAGAGATCTAACTCACTTTCTCTGGCAGCATCCTGTACCTCAGTTTTTAATTTTGTTTGTACGCTTTTATGCCTACGTTTTGCAAGTAAACTAAAATTTAGTATTTAACTTTCAAGCATTCCAAGGTTTTTATGACAAATGTTACGACTAATCTAATGTTGGTTTCCCTTGCAGAATAGTTTTGGGGTTTTTTAATCTGCGTCGCAGACTACTGAAAAAGATTCTTCTGCCGTTCTGTAGCCTTTGCTGCCACTCTTCCTCTTTTTTTTTTGCCTAGGGCTATCATTTATTAAGTAACGAAATATGAAACAAAAGCCTTTGTTAATTTTAAATTTTTGAACCATTATTCGATGAATTTTCGATCAGTTAGAGAACAAAGATTAAATAAATGAAAACAGTTAATGATCGTAATGTATAATGTCATTAATTACTAGTATCACAATAGTATCTCTTTTAAAATATCAGCAGCATTTCACTTAAAGGAGCAAAAGTAAACTATTTTTAAATTTAGAACTAAAGTATTTTCTTCAAAAGAGATAAAAATAAATAAATAAAATGATATAATGACAAAAATGGCAATATCACTACAACTGTTTGTGAATACGGCTTGTAAAAGGATGTTTTCGATTTAAAAAGGGTAACTTTCCTCCAATAATTTAGCATTTTTATAATTAAGTTTATTTATATGATTCTTATGAATCAATATACTTAACACTAAATTTAAATGTAACTTAAAATATTTTGTTTTTGCACAAAATCCTTTCAAAATTTAGGGACAAAATAATAGCAGACTTAATAACTATACTACTAAGAAAATCTTAGTGTGCTCAAAATACAAATCCTAAAAAAATATTTTCAATACTGTTTTTAAAAATCTTGCAAATTCTATATTTGTCTACACAAAAAAAAGGACCATGAATCAATCCACATTTTATTTTAAAACTTTTTTTTGTTTTTTGTTTTTTAGCAATCGAAGTTTTTATCACTTTAAAACACGAAAATATCAAACTAGATTAAAACCATTAAAGTGAGTTAACCCAAAAAAGTCGATAATAAGACAAATATTATCTGTGTTTTAAATGTTTCGCAAATTTGTAAGTATTGTGCTGAGCTATTATGAAAAGTTGAAATCGATTATTGCATATTTATAAAAAAAACTGAAGCACATAACAAGTATAATTTGTCAGTTCTAAAATATTAAAAATAGGTTTAATCATATTGTACGGAAAAAGAAAGTTTCATAGCAAGTTGCTCAAAATACGAAGATTCGATCCGACGTATTTTTAAGAAAATGTTCTCAAGAAAAAGAATTTAGTAATTCTAAGACGATTTTGATATTGTAATGTTACAAGAACCAGATGAAAAATAAAAGTGGAAAATTTATGCTTGGAATTGTCTTTTGTTTTATGCAATTGTGAATGTTAATAAGGATTAAAATATTTAATAAGATTGTTATCGAAATAAAAGTTTTGGCTTTTTCTTTAGAACTTAGTTACTTTCGAGTACTGTAAATCTATTACCATGATGAGAAAATTTAAGAGAATTTGTGATAGTACAATAATGTTATCTTTTTCTTTTAAGATTTGAAGCAGTGAGAAGCAAAGATATGTAAAGTGCATTTTGGAATATTTTGAGTAAAACACGTCTAAAGTACAGATCCTCGGAATGCTTTCATTGAAAAAAGTTTATAAATCATTTTATACAGCAGCATCTACCAGGGCTACTAATATTATCTCTTTTTCCAAAGCAGAGGACATATTCTCCTACCAGTTGAACTGGTAATTTCAAAGTTTAATTCTGTTAACTATATCCTTTCCTCCTCTCTGCCTCATTTAATGAGTGCGAATAAAAAAAATTAATTTTTCTGCTTTTAATTTTCCATTACTCGACATTTGTGAATTTATACGGGCGTTGAAGTGTAAGAAAAAGAGAAAATCTTCATTGTAATGATAAAAGTACAAAACCCTTTTAAAGCACAACCGTTATTTTAAGTCAGCTATGGTTTAAAATTTTCCTGTAAACTCCTAGAAATGCCATCACTGTCTTGAACGTTCAATTTAGAGATTTACTGAAACATTCAGTCACAAAAGAGAGTACTAAGTTCGCTGTGCATGCAGCAGCATTCACTGTCAGTGTTGAACAAAGATCTTTTCGCTTTATTAGCGCAACAAACTTTCAAAAGATGATGTAGAGTTAAAGACAATAAAAATATAAAGAAAATGCTTAGATAAATGCTAAATAGTCCCTGATCAAGCCTTGTTGAGCAGTGAGAATCTAATTTGAGCAATAAATGTGAATATAAGCTGTATAAGTTCCACGAAATTTGTTTCGTGTGAAACGCTAAAAAAGGATGTATGGAAATATTAATTTTCTCTACCTTTCAGTTTTATAAACATAAATAGTAAACTAAATTCAAACTGCTGAAACAACATGTAGAAATGAGTATTGGGTACTCTGTTTGTTATTCATTAAGTATTGAGAGTAAAATTTTTCATTCCGTAAATATCCGTTAAACATGGGTTTTAACTACATTTTTCATTGTTATAATCTGTTCAATTTCCATCAATACAATTAAGACACCTTTAACGTCTGAAAAACCCTTTTAACAGAGTCCAATACGTTTCCAAAGCAAATACGTGCTGCCCAAACGCATGACATTGGGTTTCCAAAAGTTCTCTAACCTTGTTTAGTCAAAAAAGGATCCTTATTTTTTTTCTAAGGTAAAAAATGATTTGTAGTCAAAAATGAATCCTTACCTTCTTTATTCTCACGTTTGCCAAGCCATGAAACCTCCAGGAAAACACGTGGTCAAAGCATAGGAGTCAGATCTCACAAGCAGATGCTATAAAACCCGAACGTCACTCTCAGCGGTGTTGTTTTCACGGCACAGTTCCGTGTGGTGTGCCGGGGAAGAGTGAATTACAGGCGGCTACGCGCCGCCAGCATCCCAGCTCCCATTGGCTGCCAAGTTTGATCCAGCTCGACAAATAGACGGGCTGCCGTGATGGATGAGGAGGAGCCAGGGATTGAAATGTCGCGGAAATTGGTCGGAAAAGAGGTGGGAAATTGGTGGAGGAAAAGATCTGTGGTTTTCGATACGGCAAAGCTTTGTTACGCCTGTTAAAGATGAGTGTGACAGATACGGTTACTGTTTATATTTATGATTGTTGGCTGAGGAAAATTACTTATCAAGTGATATAGCAATTCTATAGGGCAAATGGGAGGTAAACCTTTCTGAAAGATTTGACTTGTAAGAGCTAAATTTTATTTCTGTCAGTAGTTTTTAGAAAACGAAACTAATATATTTTTCAGTTGAAAAAAAATGTTTTTTGAAAAGAAAATGCTTTTTAGCAAATATTTGCAAAATCGGAAATTGTTTGGTTAAATATTTTGCTTCAGTTGTATAAATTTTACGAATCAACTAATAAATTTCAGTTAACTATCCAAAAAAAGTCCCTGAATAAATATCAATACGTTTCATTTAAATCAAAATTACACATAAACTGATTCCTTTTGCTTGACACACAAAAACACATTTTTATTGAAGCATTATATTTTTTACAAAACAATTTAATGTTAAACAAAAACAAAATAATGAATGCCCATACTTTTATAGAAGCTCAAATGATCATTAAATGCCTTAAGACGTTAATGAATGATTTTTCGTGCTATTTTATTACTGAGATAGAATTATATTCACAGAACGAAAAATACATTTGTGCAAGATAATACGCAGTTTTTTTGGACACTAGTGTTTGAATATGCTACAAAATTAAGATCATGATGTTTTGCTACAAGAAAAAATCTAAGAAGTTCTAAAATTTTGCCTTAACCACCAATCTAACAAAGGCAAAATAAATATTTCTCTTAAACTAATGCTAAAATAATTATAGATTTAAGTCTGCACATCAGAAAAATGTCTTTTGTGGAACATGATTTTTAATTTTGCAGAAAAGTGAGAAGGTGTGCATTTGCAAAATTAAAAAAAATAAATCTAAGAAAAATCCGTTGATCTTTCAATTATTTTATTTGTGGCTGCTAGAAAGCGTCTGTATTCCAAAGGACCTTTAGCGGAGAGTTGGAAAATCAATATACTTAAGAACTAAATTACCGAATCTCATAAATTGAACAAATTTTTAAGTGTAGTTTTTTGATAAACTACTGCTTTACAATTCAGCTTGAAATTAAACAAGAACTATGTTAAAAAGTAATAAAATTAAAAACTTTTTTTTTTTTAAATTTCTGCCATCATTTATCAAATAAGTCTTATAAAACAAGATGTTAAGACTTAAAACATAAAAACAACAAAATTTTCTTTCCTTTAATTATAATAGTTAAAGTCTAATGAAACAAGATGCTAAGATTTAAAACATAAAAACAACAAAATTTTCTTTCCTTTAATTATAATAGTTAATTGCTCCCAAAAATCATTTATATAGCTCTTCGTCATCATCATTAGTACCAGTGCATCTGACACAAGCTCCCCCATCTTTTTACTAATAATAAAGCTCAAAGTCTCTCTGTCTGGAGGATGTCTGGATCTCTGTGACGCGCATAGCGCCTAGACCGCTCGACCGATTTTCATGAAATTTGGCAGTTATTTTGAAGCATGGGGGTGTGCACCTCGAAGTGATTTTTCGCAAATTCGATTTTGTTCTTTTTCTATTTTAATTTTAAGAACATTTTCCGGAGCAAAATTATCATTAGATGGAAAAGGAATAGTAAATTACGAAATTATCATGACCTGGAATGGAAGAGCCAATTGGCGAGAAATTCGTCATCCAATATTTGTAAATATACAGGCGAACCGAGTGACCTTTTAATTTTCAACTACGGGCAAAACCGTGCGGGTACCACTAGTTTATAAATAAAGCAGGTTAGACACCTTTTGCTTAAAATACACTGCCAGCTCAGTTATTCCATCCGAGGACTGCAGTTTCGTGCTTTTTTGCACTCATAAGCCCGGAATAGGAATCACATGAGCTGGAGGCGAAAAATCTCTTAAGAGAGCCGAGAGAGACAAACAAACTGGTATAATGCAGAATTAGCAAACCAGATGAGCGACCGCAACAATGGTGCGGTTCAACTCAAAGATTGATGGCAAAGCTAAGGTATTTTGTAGTAAGTTACCGCCCTAAAGCAGGGCTAAGGCAGAAATACTTAAAATACACCGCCAGCTCAGTTATTCCATCCGAGGACTGCAGTTTTGTGCTTTTTAGCACTCATCAGCCCGGAATAGGAATCACATGAGCTGGAGGCGAAAAATCCATCACCTTTTTAAAATAAAAGTGATTTTTAATAATAAAATTTTAACATAATGTGACTGCTATTTGTTCAGGTTCAATGCTGTTTTCTTTTATGATTTTAATTTGCGAAAGGCAAATCTTAACCTGCTGCCCGCCTTGTCTAGTGGTTAGAGGAGTCTGACTACGATGAGGTGGTCCCGGGTTCAAATCCCGGCTGGAGCATGGATGTACTTTCTCTCTCCTGTCCTTTTCCTTTCTTTGTGTGAATATGTTGTTATGCTGTGAATGGTTACCTACCCTATAAACGGGACCCTATGGCATGTGTGTACTGTGGAAGTCGGTCTTCACACCAAATTAGGGTTAGTTGGAAAAGTGATGCAGCACACCCCAAATTGCCAGCCTAGCTGACACAAGACAACAACAACAACCTCTTAACCTAACCAAGACCTACATGCACAGCTCATAAGTTAACGTCTGCGTGATCCAGTAATCTGAAAGGATTCTCCCGCTTCAGATGCTCACAAAGGGGGTTGCCGAAATCGGCAATTCTCCAAACGCAACTGAAATCCGATTTCTGTAGCTCACAAGTACCCGGGCTAATTTCGGTGCAAAACCTGTTAACGGCATCAATTCGTCGGAGTGACGTGTTGATTGGTTCAGGCTGTGTGACGGGATGATCTCACTATTTGTTGTTAAATTCTATTTCGTGGCGGGGAGGATTGAGGTGGGGGAAGGCATGTGTCCCTTTACCCATACGGCCTCATCGATCTTGTGTAGGTTTGCTTAATCGGGGATTCACTGATTGAAAGATATTTTGTCGCCAAAAAGTTTGTTTTGAATTTAAAGTCATGCAAATTATTCTTAGTTGTTCTTCGAAACAAATACATATGGGTAACACACCGATAAAATAATTCAATACTGATTAGATCAGAACAATTTAACTTTCTTATTACTTTCCACAAAACAGTAACAATGTTTTGAATAGAACACGAAATATTTTTCAGGATTTCAGTTCCGGTTTGATTGTATTATATAAATATGTGTAAAGACTAAAAGAGCATGTAAAAATGACGGTAGATACAGTAAAATGTTTGCCTGTAAATAAATCCTTCGCTCCTAAAAACTCTGAAAAGTATTAAAAACCGAAGAAATTTGTGCCAGTCTATCATATTTTATTAGAATTTGTTTTAATATGGTGAACAAATAACCATAAAAAAAAACTTTCTCTCAATTCTATTTTTGAAATTATACATTTTAAAGATTTAGAAAACATTTCGAAGTAAGTAGCATCTCCATCTTATTATTACAGTCGAGCCCGCTTAATGGAATAGGCAATTTGCCAGGAAAAATTATTCTAATAAGAGGGATATTCCATTATCCGGGATGAAAATAACACACATCAACGGTGTAGTACATGGGAATTTTATTACATTAAGCGGGATATTCTATTATCCGATATTCCATTAAACGGGCTCGACTGTAGTTATTAAATAGTGACAAAATTAGCACTTCCCTGTATTGTAAATAATTTTCGATGACTGAAATGAAGATCCTGTGATAGGGAAAAGAGAGAAAGAGAAAAGATGGGGAGGAGGGTACAATATATATATATATATATATATATATATATATATATATATATATATATATTTGACGAAACTCTTCTATGGATGAAAAGGTTTATAAAAGAAATAATGTGCTGCAGAAATCCTTTTCTTGTCAACTAGTATTTTAATTCTTCAGAAAAATTAAGCCAAAAAGCTCCTTACACTTTAATTGGGCAATGAACCATTTCTAAACACTTTCGGAAATATGAGGAGATAACATTTCCGGGCTTATTGGCCGTGATCTAATTGGAGTAGAGTCTCACCAAACTCAAACCACTGATGGTAGCTGCAGCAAAGCAAGCCGAAACGTCTGGAATTTCTACTCCAATTTGACCACGGGCAATAAGCCCGGAAATGTTATCTCCTCATACTGACGCCGGCCGTGAAAGCCTTAAACAGCACTTTCGGAAATATTTAAGAGTTACATCAATGAATAAATATAAGTCCTCTGCTCAGATGCCTTCGCTTTTTCCAATTCATTTTTTCTATTCATCTTAACCGATAAAACCGAACAAAATTCTCAGAATTTTTGTTCCTTCGGTATTATTTTGAGACTGTAAATGGTTATAAATATTTTTGAATTTGAAAAACTGATGTCGCGTAAACTTAGACACTCCTTGAAACAAGACGGCGAAAAGCGACTGTTTTAGTCCCCTCATCAAAAATAATACATTGTAAAATGTCTTTGAAACAGTTACTTTTAGAAGCAAATTATCATTTTCATAGAATTTCCGGGCACATAAAAAGAGATGCATTTCAAATAAAATGAATACATGTTGTGAGTTTATTAAAATAGATGATGATATTGTACATAAGAGATATATGCAATCGATTAAACACGAGCTAAAATTTGCAAATCATACAAAAGAGGGTAGAAATTTTTTATTTTTTCCTTTCCCTTCTTTTCTTTTTCTTTTTTTCTGTTTTGTTTTCTTTTATTTTTTTTTCGTTCGGGTAAAAATCAGAAACTAAAGCCGTATTGGAATCATGGAAAAATCGGAAAACCTCGCCAGATCTGGCACCCTATTTTCTGTTTATTAATCCTAACAGATGGTGACTGGATTGTGCCCAGTTCTGGGGTCCTCCGGGGTATTATCGAGCACCACGGAATTAGGGGAAACCCATTCAAAGGGGAATGGAGAAGAGGAGAACGGAGAGGGGGGGAGCCAGGAAGAGCGGCTACCTTCTGCGGTTTGATGGCCCAACTACTTTCATTTAAAAAGTAAAAGAGGAATTGCCATAGAACAGGCGCTCTAGCGCACAGGGGGATAAAACCGATTAATTAAATTGAAGTCATCCCACGGTTTGTTCGCTGTTTGAGCTGGTGTAGGGGGTGGAATGGTATCGCGGAGTAAGTTTCCTTTTCATTGGAAGGCGGGTAGAATTTGAGTGTTGGGGGATTTCGTTTGCATTTGTCCTGATGAGGAAGGGGGAAGTGTGAATGGAGTATTGAAGAAAAGCATGCGGTCTATGTACCTTGATAAGTAGGGGCTAACATACACTTTCGAAATTAACTTTCCCTTTTAGTCACCGAAGAGGGAATGGTATACCAATATGCAAATTTCGAATTTACTAATACGGCGTAATATGAGATAACACATATAAGACTTGCCGCAAAAATATGCAGCGAACGAGAGAACGATTTTGTCTTTAGGACTTTAGGCACAGGCGTACCTAACAAGGGTGACACATCTACACCTCCAACCAAAAAATGTTTTGTTTAAACATGAAGTTCGCAGAATCTTAAGAAACAAACTTACATTTTTATTTTTATGGTGAAACGAAAGCGTAAATTACGAATGCATTTTACGAGAAATTTAGCCTCAAAGCATATGTAACTGCCTTCTCTTAGTCAGGGGGCTACGGGGGGGGGGTCTGCATTTTGTGATAAAATTATGAAACTTGGCATATTTGTAGAAATTGTACATACAAAGATTTTTGGAAGGGGAGACATTCCAAAATCCCTCCAACCCCCCACTAGCGGTTATTTTTGGTCCAAACCCAAAAATTGACGATTTTTTTAAAAAACTTTATTATATTTTTTTAAATCATTGGTTATATCACTCCATAGAAGTTAATTTTATTTTTTAACGTTTAAAGCTCTATTAAACGTCTAATTTCATAAATAACTTCACAAAAAGTGGTTTAAAAAAATCGATACCTTTGAATTATAAATTTGCTGATTTGACTTTTCCCCCCTCATAACATAACTACTGGTTTCTGAATTTAAAGATACATTTAATTAGGGTTACATCAAAATAGGGTTTCAGTTATCTGAACTCTGATTGCCCGAACTTTCCAATTATCCAACCATGACGCACCTCGTTTTTTTATGACTGGGTACGCAAAATCTAAACTATTTCCAAAGGACATAAGAGAATAAGGACTTGAAAGAAAATGGGTGAAATTAATATCAAGACAACATAATTCTAATAGAAAGAAATCTTAAGTTTTAATTTTAAATTTCTTTTACTTATTAATATTATTACTATTGTTGCTGCTGTTAATTCTTCGTTACCCGATTGATCATTAGTAAGCTTTTACTCATTTTAAGAAAAAAAAAACATACCTAAAGTGTATAATAAAATGTCTCTAACTACTTCTTACAAAAAGATTCACAACGATGCAATGAAGACACTTTTGACAGAGAAGTTCTTATAACTTAAAAATCCGAGAAAGAAAGCACCATCCGAATGTTCAAATTTTGGAGCACCGTATTAAAGCTGGAGCTTTTAATGTTAATGTTTATTCGATCAGAGCTTTCAACCAACTTTAATATCTTTACTGAAACTTTGAAGGAGCTGATTCTGTGTTTTTTCCCCATGTTATTACTATACTAAACGATGTGCATATACTTTTTAGTAACTATGCTCGATGGTTACCAGTTTTCATAAAAGATCTTATTCTTTAGCCCGCAAACCTTCCAGATGTACACAAAGCCTTCAAAGAAGGAATTTTTTGCAGAAAAGACAATGAACGCGTTTTCTGTAATTGGATTAGACCATGCTTACAAGCAAAACAACGCTGTGGTGAAAGGAGACGGAGGCATAATTATACTATCACAGATCCAACTGTGTTAAAAAAAAGGGATATTGGCTGGCCTTGAATTTGAAAAGTTACCTCGCCTCATTTAAAAAAGCGATGTATATGCGCAATGAGGAAATATTAAGTTTCCAAAGTTTGTTTTCAAGAAAGGTCTTGAAGAGTTACGCCTTGAAAAGAAATAGCTTAACATAGAGATCCAATTTTAGAAATATCGAAAGAATTGTTCTCATTAGAGACGAATATAGCAGTAGACGAAGAATATGTGGAGCAACTCATGAAGAATGGGCAAATTAGGAAAAAAAAAGCAGTTACAACAAACTCATAGGGAAAAGAATTGTGACTCAAAAGTCACTTCATATTCACGGGTAGAAAGAAAAACTTTTTGGTCTGTCATTTTTACAGAAAAACCAGTAAGTCTGTTTAATGAAAAGATGAACCTTCGATTTAGGATCATTTTCAAAGCTTTTCATTATTTGCAATATCGTAAATTTAAACTGAAGGAATTTCTCCTCTATGAAAATCAACCTCACCGCTATCGATTTTAATGAATGGAGCTCTTTGAACGGGAAATAAGTCTAGTTGTATTAACATTCCTGCTCAATGAATTAAGTAGTAGTATTCCTCCTGATAAAGACTACTCCAGAGAAGACGAAAACGAGTTGAGAAGAGTTGTTGAAGATAAAAATTTATGAATGCTAATTTTAGAATAAGTCCAGAGATATATTGTGATGCCATTGTCTATGATGGTTCTTTCATCGTTCACAAAAAACGACATAGGACCAAAAGGTTTTTGGCAGTGTATCTGAAGTCTATTCAGGATACGGATGCAAGATATATAAAAAGAACAGGGGAAAGATATCGTTTTGGAGAAAATGGTCTGTTTCCTGAGAACTGGATCAGTTTCTTCTGGAATGCAGATAAGAAGACAGAATTGTTTTATATGATTGCACTGCCATACCATCTTGTTTTGCTGTTAGTGAATCGACGGTTATTTTCATTGAGTACGACACCCCTAGCTCCATCAAATCACAAAGAAAGTGACTACAGGATCGTACATGTTTTGGATGATGTATAAAGAGGATACAGAAGCATCTGCGAAAGAACTGTTGGCCCCGCTGTCATTTTAGGCATATCATACTTCTATGAGTTGTAAAAAAATGAGAGAGAAAATATGGGGCTTAAATTTGTAGCTGAAAAGCACTTTTGACTTATACTAGTCCAAGATTTTGCTCATAAATTCAATCAGCAAAAAGCAATTGCTCAAAGGGGGTTCCACTCGTTCTCAGGATGTGACACCTTTTTTTTTTTTTTTTTTGTAGATCGGGGGAAAGTGACGATGTGGAAAGGATGGAAATAGTATTCTGATGTTATTGGTGCAATTTTAATCCCAACCTCAAAGAAAAAAGCATACCTGATTGGAAAATTCAATTATCTAAGCGAATCTTTGCTACTCGTCTTCATGTAACTTTCGTCCGTAAAGGAAGATAGCAAATGTTTTTCCGCCAGCAAACAAAGAATAATGATTAACTTATTACCCACATCTGAAGTCTTTAAGCAACTTATTTAGTGCTTATCAAGATAGATATCAAGGGGAAAGTATGCCTAAAAATTTAACCTGAACTTAAACTCATGATAGGGGTTTACAGTACTTGATGAAAAGCACGTTCTTCTTTGAGTTTGCCCGCAGTTTCAAAAGCTTAAAGCGTATTTACGTCATGCGAGTGTAAAAAACAACTGCTCTCAAATAACTTGCGGGTGCTTCAAAAATGGACTTATCTGCACATAGATGTGTAAATACTGCAAGGGAAAATGCTATGTATCTGAGTAAATTACTTGTAAATTCAAATACAGTCGAGTCCCGACTTACGCGAGGGATACGTTCCAAGACACCTCGCGTAAGTCGGAATTTCGCGTTGTGGAACAAGGTATGTTTAGTAATTTTTTATAAGCATACCCAATTGTTTCAGACGTTTGTAAACACCCCTCATATTGTTTCAAACCATTTATTAACTATATATTGCAGTATCTTTTACAAAGAACCGACGTTTTATGTATTTTAGAAAAAGCGTTATTATATGACATAAAATTCTGTAATTTAGCACAAAATCAATGATTAATGTGGGAGAGAAACTTAAAATAAAGTAGTATGGGGTACTTACAGTATGTACACTACAGCATTATTATAGCACTTAACAGTATAGATATAGTAAATATATTTATAATTTAAAAAAATGAAGAAGATTTATGCAGCGCGATCATGTTATCAGAATGTATTTTAATAACGTTCCTATGTAAAATGAAAAAAAAAAGTTAAGAATTGGAGCGGTTATTTGTATAAACTAAAGCAAAGCGTTGTTTAGACTGATACAGTGGGTGAACGTCCGCTTTCAGTGATGCTAAAGGGATGAAAGTTCATTCACAAGACCAATACAGTATTTAGTGTCGACGAAGCTCATTCTAACTCTACGCCGCTCTTTTCAGAAAAATTTCATGTTGCATGCGAGTAATTTGTGTCTGCACTAAAAAAAATTCATTACTCATGGAAAACTTGCGTTATAGCCATTTCGCGTAAGTCTAATCGCGTTGTAGCGGGATCCGACTGTATTTCAAATTACCTTCTATATCATCGTTGTTCTTATCACTTACTCAGAGTTGTTGTAGTTTTAGTTGTACTTTTTGTAACAGGTAGTTAAATTTCAATTAATATCCATTTATTAATATTAACAATATTGTTATCTTTATTAACATAGCACAAAACTTCTTATTGCAGTAATTAATAATAATTTATTCCTCTTACATCGTTTAAAACATAGAATAAACTCTTCAAATCGTCTAATGAGAAAAAACTTGAAATTTGCTTTAAAGCTTTTAATAAAAATTTTTGGAGTTCTAGGAACAAAATATCCGTGCCCCCCCCCCCCCCCAGTGCAAATATGATGTATAAAACTGCAAAATATGAGTGAAACTTCGAAAAATTTGCGAAAAAATTGTTTGTAGTTTTTTTTGTTTTTTTTTTTGCCGAATATGAAAATTGATTTCGTTTTAACTAATCGAGGTATTGTATTCATTCTTAAATAACAATTCAAATGTTAGTTTCACGTTTTGAAAAAAATACTCGCTTTGTTCATGATTTTTTATTTCTAGTTGCATTTTTAGTTTTGTAAACAATTTTTATTAGTGATGTTCCGGATATCCGTATCCGTATCCGTTACTTTTTTGACGGATCTTAAACAGATCATTTCTATTCTAAAAATGTTTAAATATTTGAATAAAAGATTCTTAAATTCCGTTTAAATTAGGTTTTATTTCCTATTTAAACTATAAGGTTTCATTTTAGAAACCAATTTGTACCCCCCCCCCCCCCTCCCGTTGCAAAAGGAAGGGGAAATAAGTTTTAAAAGTGTGTATGAGTGTGTCTTTTCGTGGCATCGTAGCTCCTATACAGATGAACCGATTTTGATAGTTCATTTTTCGTTCAAAAGGTGACTTGATCGAAAGTGTTCTTACCTTGGCCTCGTTTTTGTAGAACTTTAACCACCGGAGATATTAATTAAAAACCGATTTAACGTTTTTCACAATTATGGTAGTAAAAATTTACCCGTACGTTAAAAATGTTGGCCCTAATTGAAGGAACGAAGTTTTCTGCGTTTGATATTTATTTGAAACTTCCAACTTATATACAGTAGGAGCTATAATCTTGTTAAATAAATTTTAAATTAAGCCTTAATACGCGTGATTGGTAGCGATTTCATAGTCAGAAGATAAGGAGAAAAAGCTCAATGATTTAAAATTTTTACCTGTTTTCAGTCATATTTGTTAACAAATGTGTGTTCTGACCCGCGAAATTCATCTTAATATGAGGTCGGCTCTGGGACATGTTTTGTTTGTTCGATTCTTAATTTAATATTAGTTTTTGTTATTGATTTGGTGTTTCTGTTATTCTTAATCTTTGTTTTTCTCGGCATCCTTTAAAAAAAGTGAGACTAAATTCTATATTTACTGTTTGTAAAGGTCTTCCCGGCTCTGTATTTCGTCGGTCGGAGAAGTTCGGTGGAATGAGTCAGCGCTGCATTTATGCTGAAATAAAAAGGGAAAAATTATTTCTAGTCTGTCCAGTAGTAGCTTTACACTCTTGCTCCTGTATCCTACATGTACCGAGTAAGCTAGAAATAATTTTTCACACTAAATCTAAGCATTAATGCAGCGCTGACCCATTCCTTCCAACTCTCCCTCAATTTTAACGGAGATTTCTTTAAAGAGTAAATCATAGTCTTGATTATATTTTTGCCGAAGTTGACATTTTGTGAAGAAACTGCCATTATTCTGACGGGAATACCTTCCGTAACAAATTTTACACTTGAATAGTTGAATTGGGTTTAAAAAAAATTTTTGAGATCCGTATCCGCGAATCTTGACACTAATGATCCGGATCCGTATCCGTATTCGCAGACCTACTTTTTTAACGATCCGGCACATCACTAATTCTTATCGAAAAATTTTAAAACATATGTTCGGGATTTTCTAATATTTCGATTTTTTGGGGTTCGGATTATTGGGTTCTACTGTAAATGAATTGATTTTCTTTAACACAGTGCTTTAAGGGGTCTAAGGACCCTTAATCTTAAAAATTTTCGACTTTCCGGAAAAAATATGTGTTATGCATAATTTAATTCTGAACAATTTGATACCTTATTTAGTACCATACGCAAAAAACTTTTCAAGTTATCGTAAAAATGCGTAAACTTTTCCCAATGTTAACAGCATATATGTACCTAAATTTATTTATTTTTGCTCAAAAACTGAATGTTACATTGCATAATTTGTGTTTAGTATTGGAACACATAATTCCTGCCTTGTATTGATGACGAACTTAAGCTTGTTTATATTTTAATCGTTTCCGACTGCGTTTTTTCAACACTTAAACCCTTAGTTTGGAATTTTTCGCAATTTTTGTCTCACTCGTCTAGACGCCGCACAGTCCGCCAGTGACTCATTTTAAAGTCTGATTGTTGCCTGAACAGTTTATTTACCTTGAGCGAGGTCTTCCTCTTTTTTTGATATGATTTATTTTCGCAAAAATGGTGCAGATCATGTTCGGCTTCTTAAAATTTTCTGAATCATTTTTTTACAATTACCACTAATTAACAATTGTTTTTGTTGATTATCCATTTACTATTAACATTACTTACTACTAATAAAAACTTCAACAAGAAAAAGAATTAAACTATAACAACAATAATTAAAATCACTGCAAGTTAATGAAAAAATCTTCCACTTTTAACAGGAAGGAAAATATGACGTGTCATCGCGCAACCATAAAATCATTAGAAATGCCAAAATATTTTAAGAACATGCTGTAATGCATCAATGGTATAAAATATTAACTAGCTTATACCTTTGATATAAAAATGACATTGACAAAAAAAAAACTTTAGGAAGAAGAAAATCCCCCGAAAAGAATTGCCATCAATTAATGTCCCAACACTTGCTGTTTCTTACTTTTCGCTTAATCAAGCTGATATTTTTATACTGTTTTATAGTTCATAGAAGTATTAGCATGACTAACATGGAACGTGATTGACTAGAAAGTTCTACATTTATTTGAGTCATAGAGTGATTAAGTAAATTTAAATTTTTCTTTTAAAAATGTTTTCCTCTTTAGTGAAAAATCTATTTTAAAATGCGGCAAACAAGATATCTTCTATACTAATAACATGAAGCTGAAGGGTTTGTTTGTTTGAACGCGCTAATCTCGGGAACTACTGGTTTGAATTGATAAATTATTTTTATGATAAATAGTCCATTTATTGGGAAAGGCTATAGGCTATAGAGCATCACGCTATGCCTAATAGGAATGGTTCAGCAATAAATTGAAATTAAATCATTAATAATCATGATGCATTTTTGGTTGCATCAATAGCTCGAGCTTTTGTTGCCCGAATAGCTCAGTGGGTAAAGCACTGGGGCAGCAACCCCGTGTTCAAACCCGGCTGCGGGCTGGAAGATTTTCAGCTTTTATTACCCGGCTCATTTAAAAACTAATTAACTTATAGATGAATTATTTTTATTGAAAATTTTTCTTTCGATTTTCTTATTTAACAGAAAACATCGGTGTGGAAAAGGGTGGGTAATTTTTTACTATAAACATATCATATATATGTCATAGCGTGATGTACTTAAAATAGTGTTTCAATACATTGTTGTCTTATTAACTTGGGTGAAATCACGGGGCACAGCTAAAAATAAATAAAGGGAAGTATAAATTGTTTCTCAATATTATTACTGACCCAGACAACGCTGTGTATGTTTGCTAGTTGTAACATATGAGGCAGTGAGAAGCAAAGAGATGTAATTGGAACATTTTAAGTTTTGAGTAAAGAGTGTATAAAGTTTAAAACGATAGGCATGCATCCATATTAAAGTTTCTTTAAATCATGCATGCTGTATAGAATCACCAACAAGGACTACTAGTATCAGCTCTTGATGCAAAACAGAGAAGAGGTCCTCGTACTATTAGTACAAGCTATGTCCTATTTTTTTAATTTTGCCAGTTGTACCCTTTTGCGTTCAGGTGCCTCATTTATCACTTGAATAACTAAAGGGGTCATTTTGACCCCAAGCAAAATATTTTGTACATAAAATACACCACAGCTCAGTCATTCCGGCCGGGGACTGCAGATTTGTGCTTATTAGCACTCGTCAGCACGGAATAGGAAGTGACTGAGCTGGAGGTGGAAAACCTCTTAAGGAAGCCAAAAGTGCCAAACAAACTGGTAGCCAATATAGAATTAGAACTGAACCTGACGAGTGACCGAAGCAATTGTTCGGTTCAACTCGAATGTAATGACTCAGCTGGTGGTGTATTTTACGTATTTCTGCCTCAGCCCTGGCCATTTGGCGGTAACTTAGTGAAAACTATTTTCTTTTCTGCTCCTCGGTAATTTCATAAAAAGCTAACCCTTTCTTGAATTTTAATAAAAAAATCGTGCTGTTTAATAACATAAAGTTTTCAAGAATATTGATTTTTTTTAAACCCAAACTAAAGTGTTATACCTAAAACTGTGGGGATGTGTGATTTTGATCTTTTCGAGAAAAAAAAGGAAATGCAAATATATGTACTGATGATGAAACAGAGCAGAACCTAAATAAATGTCTGAGAATATAGCATAGCAAGAACTTGAAGCATTTATAACATTTTTGTACATAAAAGGGAGAAATAGCCGCTAGATTCTGAAATGCAAATGAAACAGTGCTGGTTATTTTATGGGTTTATAAACTTTTTTAAATGCATCATTATACATCCTTAAAATCGCTGCATCATTTAAATAAACTTCTTTTTTCTAAATATGTTTATTTTAAACTAATTTTTACTAATAGACAACATATTTTAGAAAACTGCAGATTTCTTCTCATGGGTCAAAATGACTCTCGCCATATTTCTAGGTATACGAAGATCTTCGTAATTCCAGTGTTATTCTACCAATGAATTCATGTATCCAAAAAAAAAAATGATATCAGTCCCACATTTACATTAATATGGAGAGAAATAATTTTGCATTATCCTATTACCAGATGGAAAAAGCTACAAATAATTGGAAAAAAAATAATGTGATAATTTTATTGTTATTAGGGTAACGGCACCAGTCACCGACAAGGGTCCAGTAACAGACAGTCATAAGTTTGGATTCAAATAATAAAGATTTTAGGAGGGGAAAACTGATGTTGCTGCTACTAATGAATACGGTACAACCATTTAGTGTCATCAGAGGGAATCTTATGAGCTAGTTGGTATTTACTAGGCATACAGCCACCACAAGGTCTGCCTGTGTTTCATGTTCATTTGAATTTAATGAGGTTTTAGGTCTCAAAATAAAGAACTTTTGCACATTTTGGAGAGAAAATGGAAATTCTGTCCATTACTTATCCTTTCCTCAGCCTATGTATTGCTGGGTATCATCATAATTGTCGGTGTCTGTTACTGGGGGTCGGACCTTTTTCCGAAATTGAGAAAATAAAAGTAGAATCAACTAATTCAGATGATCCAGAATCTGCCAAACGTTGGATGAGAAGTAGTTGCATGAGAGATCAATAGTTTCAAAAGTCTGAATACACCAAAAGGTGAGCCTTTAATTGAGTTAACCACCTTGCAGTTATTGACGAGATATCTTGTCCATTTAACATGTAATTCTGGGACTGTCCAACTGCAATGGGATTAACCTAAGAACGATGTTTAAGCATGTATGTTACTGGTGCCGTTACCCTAAATATTTAACTTAAAGTTTTAGCGTTTAGTAAGATTTAAAAAAAAAAATCATCGTCCGAAACATTTCACACTCAGTTTGAGCGTTCTAAAACATACGAACAGAAGTGGAACAAATGTTTTTACCCACAACCTTTTACAGAGTGAAACATAATAAAGAGATAAAGGGCGGCATCAAAAGCAACCTTCTCTGAAAAAGCACACCTCCCAACGCTTATTATAATCACGCTTCGTGGAGCAATTTCGAGCTCAAATTCGTTTTTATCACGTTCTCTCGCTCTGGGAAGAAGAGTGGATATAGAGTCGAGTTCCCCGCGACAACCAAGTCTTATCCCAAAGGGAAAAAATCTTCCATTCGCATCATTCCTTCCTCGATTATAGGGGGGAGGGAGAGAGAGAAGCTCAAGAGCAACTGGAAGGATGATAGAGGCAGCGAGAGAGGATGATGATTCTAACAGCTGACCAGCCAACCAAGTGATGGAACGTCCCGCAGCGATAGTGGAAGAAATCGGGTAATCCCCTGCAATATCTGAAGCCTGCAGAAACGGCCTCTTTAATCCAGGGTTGCTTGCGGTAGCTGGATCAGAAAACGTCAGGTGTCATGTTTGGCGCGAAACACGAGCTGTCCTGTTACATTTCATGAAGACTTAATCTTTTGAAGCTCATGTTTCTGGTTGTTATTAAAAAAGAGAGAAAAGAGTTTTTTTTATTATGCAGATTTTTGTATGAATCATTAATGTTAAGAATTACACAATAGTGATGGAAATCGCAAACACATGCTTTGCAGTAACAAGAAAATTCAGTAAAAAAGATGGGAAATTAATGGAAACAATGACAACACTGAAAAATGCTCTTTTTCGAATGTTTTTCTCTCATTAGCTCGTTCCTCTTTAGGAAAAAAAATAACTTTAAGTCAGACGTCTTATTTTTATTATTATTATTTTTTTTTGATCACTCGCTCTTTTCCGTTATATTGTTATTACACCCCCCCCCCTTTTGTTCAGCTATATTCACTTTTATTACTCTTTAATTTTCTTCTCAAATAAATACATTTAGGAGATGAAAAAAGAAAAAAAAAACATGACCTGATTCAGCAGATCATGCCTTAAAAGACGGTTTTAACACATTTCCAGAGCTGATTATAAGGGCATTTGTCAATATTTTTAATTAAAATATGTTCAACGAAAAACCTAGATGTTTTAAGAATTTCCCATACAATATGATTGATAGTAAAGCCGGCTTTTACGGCAAGATATAACTTGAAGTGATACAAAAATGTTGTATATATACTTAACGCTTGGCACGCCAGCTAGTATTGTAGAAAGTTTATTATGTGATCTTGAAGCACAATAGTTTTGTTTCGATTTAGAGGCAAATAATCATTAAAATAATTGTCACTGTTTAAGAACATATTTTCAATTAGTGTACAGTACATTATGGATTTCGTTAATTAATTGAAATGTGCTCCGAAACTTCGTTCCAAACCACATTAAACTTACCCCTAACTAATACGCCTTTCTCTGGGACCTCCGTGGCTCAGGGGTAGAAAATTTGCTTCATATGCCGGAGGTTGTGGGTTCAATTCCCACCTGTGCCTTGGGTGTTATTTCCATTTTTCATGCTGTGAAAAAGGGAATAATCTATACTAATATTATAAAGAGAGAGGGCGGATTTTTGTATGTTTATATGTTCGAGATAATCTCCGGAACTATTGTAGTTAATTGAAAAATTATTTCACTATATGAAAGGTGCATTCTTACTGAGTGACATAGCCTATAAATTATGCATTTAGTACTTACACTAATTTTTTAAACCAATAGTTTGTCTTCGCTATCAGTTTATGTTTCGTACTGATCTATTCTTATATACGTAAACACAAGCACTGGCTGTCCTGTACTTGCAATGACAAAATAGTTGAACGTTCCCTTTGAACTGAATGCTAAAGAATAGAAACAAGTGAAAAGAAAATCACGTTGGCGGCATAAGAACAGCCGAAACCTTTACATAAATTTGAGGCTGCAGAGTATAGGATAAATGTATCATCCTATTAGCCTTGGACTTTCGAACCATGTAGAGTCGCAGAATGTTAATGCATCAAAGTTTATTCAAATGAATTACAACTGGGATTCACTTCGAACAAATTAGTTTTTGAATTCAAGTAGTGCAGATAGAGCATATTAATCCGTTTTTCTAATATTTGTAATTTTGCATGCATTTCGGGCTACCCTTTGAGGATTTTTATCTATACTAATATTTTTAAGAGAGAGTGTTTATTTTGTATGTTGATATGTTCCTGGTAATTTCCGGAACCACTGCACCTAATCAAAAAATCAATTCTTTGTATGAAAGGCACAAACTTGCACAGTAAAATCTATACTTATATTATAAAGAAAGAGAGAGTGGTTTTTTTTTATGTTTCTATGTTCCGGACAAGATTGATACATGATTGCAACCTACTAAATGAGTACGCTTCCAATCACGCATCCGAATTAGTAAACGATAAGTGACTCGCCTATGATACCAGAAAGCAAATTAACGTTTATCAGCATTCCCGGTGGAACTGAAAAAAACTTAATAAATTAAACCAAAATGAACAGACAGACTGAGGATGTGTGTGTATTTTTTTTTTTTACTTAATTGCAGCACTTTTACTTAGTGGTCGAAAAACTGACCATTCCACATTTAAACTACTTTGAATGTCTCCCTTCAGAAAGACTCCGTACGTTTCATAAGAAACAAAAATGGTCCATTTGGAAAGCGTCTTCAAAAGTTCTGCATCATAATGTATTACGGATGTTCGAAGAGCCACTGTTTGAATACAGAAGCCGTGGGTTCTAAAAGAACTAAAAGACAAAGACAACATTGAGAGAGGTGTCATTTTCGCATTTCCCCCCCCCCCCCCCGGTGACTCTTACCAAACTATTCCCGTGGTTCCCTTGATGAACGCGTGCAGATATACTTTAAGCCTGTTTAAATTCGTCTCCTTTTAGGAACTCTGTACGATCTCTGTATCTTAAGAACACGTTTAAGGGCCCATATTCACTGTATTAAAATTAAAGTCGACATTCCAATAATTTCGCTGTTACATTTTGTCTTATGTATGCAATGGAACTGGACCCTAAGTAAAATCAATATGGATAATTTATCGTATTATTCTAACTGAATCATCAACAGGTCAATCAGGAATATTTCTGGAAATTCCATGGTCCTTGGACATTTCCATTTCCATATAAGCAATTGCAATTTCCAATGAAAATTTCTTATGCCATCACCATGATCAAAACTGAAGGTCAAACGTACAACGTTACATATGGAAAGATTATATTGTTCACGGGGAAGTAAAAATTGGTCTCTTTTAATTAGGAAATGAAGAGAATCAATTTATTTCAAAACCTCAAAAAAAAAAAAAAAAAAAAGAAAAAGAAAAAAAAAAAAGAAAAGAAAAAAAAAAAAAAGAAAAGAAAAAAGTTGTATACCATGATATTTTAAAACAAAAAAGTCTGCATAATATTTATTTAAGACAGATGATTTTTCAGCCCGAACAAAATCGGGACGGGCCTCTAGTGTCTTATAAATAAATAAATATAGAAGTTCAACCTCTCGAAGCAATGCCACCCTATCTTTCCGTAGAGCCTAATAACTACGGACACGTACCAACAGCAACACAATACATTCTTCTATGTTTAAAACATATTTGAACAATCATATACTTAAATTTATAAGTAAGGGAAACGCTACCTAAATCGCAAATCGCCAAGTGGAGATAAACTGTCAGACCTGGCAGAGCCTCAACGTAATGTCCGACGCAATGGGTTCGTGTGGGCACAAGGGGGCAGGCACGTTTCTTACATATGTCCTATGCAGAAGCGGCCATATTTCGGCCGGATTTTCCGCCTCAGGCCATGCCGGACGTTTTCCAGATTACTTGCCGTTTGTATCTATCTTATTTTGCGTTGCACTAGAACCGCAGTGCGTAAATGTCCAGTGGACAGTTATAGGGATTTCCACCCTTGAAGAATTCGTAACCGTTTGCCTAAGGCTATTTTCTTTTAGGGCTCTTCACTCTTTTCCGCTTTTTTTCCTTTCTTTTTATACCGTTGGGGAAACGAAGTGAGGGGTTATAAATATTTTCCTTTCTTCGTGAAAAAATAGTTAAGAACATATGAAAAAAATCGAGGTACTGATGTTAAATTCTTCACTTACGGTTAAAAACAATTATCACACTCCATTTTTCATTGCAAAACTGGATTGCTTATTGTTGATATGCGCAATAATGTTTTATTGCGCAGCAAATTCTTCCGTTTTTGACGAAAAAGAAACACTAACCACATACATTTAAGTAATTTCTTTCATAAATTCAGCTTTTGTTTCAATGTGGAACTGTTACATTAAATATGTTGGCATTATGTGAATATTTTGTAATTAACTCCTCCTTTTTTCTGCTAAATAAGAAAAAAATAATAATTACTGATTAAATAGCATTTAAAATTTGCCGTTATTTATTTATTTTTTTATTTCTGAATCTGGTAATGATTGATTGATTTTTAATTCAGAAACTTTCGCATAAATGCCGCTCGCAATTTTGAAGTTTTATAAGAGTAGTTGGGATTCAGATATTTGGAACAAAATTATCCAGAAACAAAATTTGGTAATTTTAGTTTACAGGCGAGCTTTTAACCCTTATTTTTAACTTAAAAAGCGTCCTGGTTTTTGACCCTTAATTTTATTTTCGACAATTTAACTTTTATATAATTTGTTTCATATTATTATTATTATTAATATTATTATCACATTAACACAATCATTTTCTGAAAATTGTTATTATTTTTATTAGTTTAATTATAACTTTTATTTTTATTTGTGAAAAAGGAGAAGGTACATCGATCTCATGAATAAGTTTTGAGAGAATTTCCATTCACTAAATCTCATTTCTGAAATCTAACAGACTGATATTCATCTGAAATCTAACAGGCTCTATCTGATATCTAATTTGTTACACATAACCTTCATGATAGATTATTTTATAAGCCCTACATAAATCTCACGCTAGAGTTTATAAACGCAAAATAGACCTTACACATTCCAGACTTCAGGAAAATCTTATACGATTCTAGAAACTATCCACTTATAACGAAGACAAAATCCCGTGTATTCTTCCAACAGTCTGCATGAAAATCACAGGGTAGCTGAAATAAAAGCGTTCGCAAAAGATTAGACTCATAGTAAGCACAAAATTTTGGAAATTTCATCGTGATATGAAAAAATGTATTGCATAATGTATGCATCAGGGAGAAATAACACGCCTTAATAATCTTTTCACTTATGTGAGGTGTTTGATGAGGAGAGGATATTCAGCAAAGACAGTCCTGGTCATTTCTAAAATTAGATCTATCTTCCTGTTATTTCTATCGATTGCTAAAAAAATAAATAAATAATACGGGTTTGCACAAAAAAACCTTCATACTCTTCAACTACTTCAACAGACATTGAAATCGCTATTGCTGGTATAACTCAGGTAAAGCTTTTATGTGTGTATCACACTTTGATAGCTTGAGCACAGCGCTGAAATAACGTCAACAGGTTCATTTTTAGCGCTTTCTGTGCTGTGTAGTTCTTCTGTGCTTGAACACCAGTACATCCTTTGCCAAGATTATAAGTACTTTACGGGCCGCTTTTATTTTGGACACCCTGTATATAGTCTGTAAAGAAGAATGTCTCAATAACTCACTCGCAGGGCCTTGAGTAATCTCCTTCATAGTTACGAATGATCCACTTGATTTCCAAGGGGGAAAAATTATAAAGCAAAGAAATGAAACGAATACTCGACGAATGTATAGCTAAATAATAAACAGAAAATAAATATAATAGTCATAACTTTTTTTTTATTTCAGTATAAAGTTGTAGTATCGAATATACATTTTAACTAAAACAAATAATTTTAATGAGATCGATTATTTTGGATTAACCGATCAAAAATACCTTGAAGAACATTTTAGTTCACTGTGATGCCCTTATCACAGTTTCATCTATTTATTCACTGTCGTGGCACTAGTTTATAAGCCCAGAATTGTTTCGTAATGGTTGTGAGATGCTTTTATTCGCCTTAAAACCAACTAACCTATTTTTCGAAATGACTAATTTATGGATGTTCTTTCAGATAATATATTACGTACACATTGAAGAACACTTTGAAACACATTTTAAAACTCAAACTCAATGACATTAGTGAGAAAAGGAAGAAACCTGAATTATATAGGGACATGTTTTTTGGGAATATTCAATACCTTCTGCAAATATTTTTATTTATTGATTCATACGTGTCAAAGATACACTCAACATAAAAATGCCGTTATAATTGAGTCGTATGTTAAATTACAAAACTTAATGAAACAATATTTGAACTATGTCTTTAATGCCCAATGAATAACAGCGAATCAATTAGTAAGGTAAAAATTTAAATAAATGACCGTTAAAAAAATTTCAATAAAAATAAAGTATCTGGTTCCTTGCAGAAGCTTTCAAATACTGCAATTCTTTGCATAATAAAATTCCACCATCCCTCTCAATGTCTTCAAATGCAAAATGTCCAGACACAACAAAGGGGAACTTTCCGATTTCTTCAGAGTAAAAAATATAAAATCCATTGTTGAAAAAGCAGTATGTCCATTTTCAACAATGGTAAAGGCATCAAATAAAGTTCATTCTTCCTTAAAGCGAACAGTTCTCTTATTTGATTTTCTTTATCCTTCGGCGATCTGTAAATAGATGGGAGGGAGGGACAGAATCATCAGACAGCGCATAAAATCGTATTTCTTTAGATGGTCAGGCAATCCATGGTCATCATCGGCCTGTGAATGCAGTCCGTTCTATCTTGCTGACCGATTGTCCAAGCCGGTCGATCGACGCTCATCTATTTGACCTCAATCGCCGCTACTTTTTCAGTAGATTCTATCTAGATTTGCAAGTTCTGGTGTTCGTATGCATTTGCTTCTTGTATTTTTCTCTAAGAATCTCTACCAGTGGGATTGTACACAAATTATGTAGGACAATGGCTTGATCTTTAGTTTTAAGAGGGAAGGGGAAAAGTTGACGAGTCTCCATTCTTCGAAGGATTTGTTTGCCGAACTTGGCATTGGAGACTGTTTTATTCAACATTATATAATTAAACTGCCGTGTGCAGGTAAAGGGCAGTAACTGCAATTTTTTTTTGTCATCTGTTGTACGTTTTCTTTATTGTACAAGCTGGCTTATTTGGTTTCCAATGAAAAAAAGACGCGAAAAAACGTCTAATTCCAAAATTTTTCCTATTGTTAGTATTGAATCCACCACACATTTCTTCGAATACCTCAAGAAACTCATTTCTGCAGATAATTCCGTTTACCCTGCACACGGCAGTATAATAAATTAAGTTTGCAGTAAAAATACTCTTGGTTTTTTTATTATATTGTTATAGCTTATAACTTCATTTGCATTTCACGCTTTTGCTTCTTACGAAATACCATCTTGCGTGAGTTATTTTCAGCTTCAAACAGATGGTAAGTTTTTTTCAGTTTTAAATTGAAAAAGAATAAATCTGGTGCCTATTGAGGAGGTAATTTATTTGACAGGCACGAGTTCAAATTTGGATCTCGCTTACTGCTCTAGTTTTTAGCAATGATCTTTATAATATTTCTTTACTCCAAATTTGGAGTAAACATTATTTATCTACATTTGATGATTATTTTAGACAGCATTTCATTCATCATGAGTAGCGCACAATTTCATTTGGACATTGACTTGGTCATTTTGAAACAAAAAGTGATTCACCTTTTATACGTACAAGATTTATTCTTGTTTTTTTTTTCTTCATATTGTTCAGATTATTTTTCAAAAAATGTTTAGTATAATGGAGAGTGGAGAGGAATTGCAACTCTGCATTCATGTGAAAATTAAATGTGAGAAATAATTTCTAGCTTGTCCGGTAGATATAGCAGCTTTAGACACTTGCTACTATAACACTACATACTTTTCTCTACTTCATCCCAACTTTCATCGTTTAGCCCACGCATGGCTGTGTTCGGAGGCCGGCAGTGGCCTAGAGACGTGGGTTCCACACTGAGCAGCAGCCCAGCTTGGAAATTTAACCTGGAACCCTTTAAAGTTTTAACCCTCGTTGAAGTTTTAACCCTTTTTGAAGTTTCAACCCTTTGAAGTTTTAACCTGGCGCACGATGAAATGTGGTACGGACCGTACTTCGTAGGTGCGATATGGTTTTCTGTTACAACATGTACTGGACAACAGAGTGAATAGAACCCCCCCCCCCCCCTTTTTTAATTCAAGTTAATAAAAAGTTACTCCTATATACCGAAAAAAAGTTTACATTCTATAGGTCTCTCGCACTAGGTCTAAATTTTATAATTTTCTTCAAAAAAATCCTTTTTCTGTTAAGGGAAGTTCTTTTTAAAAAGTTCAAATTGACTGATGCAAACAGTAAAGTTGAATGTTATTGTAATTTTTTTTTCAACTCTTAAGCAATATTTAGAGCTCCCCATATTGCTCAAAAATTAGAATTATTCAAAGTAAAGGTGAAAAAAAAAGCAAACATGCATGCGAGTCGAATCGCCCATCTTCAGAAAAGAAACTCTCCCTACCGTATTATTTTCTCAAGTTACATTCACATGTGTAAGATTGGAGGGGAGATGTCGTGAGTTTATATGGTAGCATTAATATTCATTTATATTTCTGGTTTTTGTGCTGTGTTTTTACCTTCAATTCTTGTAATAATATACTGCTTATGAGGATTTTTTCAATTAAATTTTTACATTATGACACATTAATTTTTTTTGTAAATGATGATTTAAAAATTTGTTTTTCTGAGAAACTTTTTATGTAAGTATTACGTTCATCTGTGAATAATAATTATCTGGATTATTTGTTTGATTCTATACTGTAAGAATATTTTAAGGGGAAAAGGGTGCGAAATAGCTCCATAAATATTAATTTAGTTCTATTACCTAGCAGCATATATTACAAAAATTGAATATGAAACTCGACACAAAAAAAAAAACACAGAACTATAAATATGTATTAATGATATATTATAAACACACTTAATTTCATTAAAGGCCATGACTTGTTTTTGCTGGACGCGTTTCGAATGTACTTTTTTCTGCTACTCAGAGTAGAATGTGACTCAATGTAGAATGAAAATAGTTGCTCGTCTAGATAAGCATTCATTCCTCTTACTTTCTCTAAACAATTTTTGACTCAATCTATAGTTTGCCTTGTTTAATTTCGAGAAAGATAAATATTCTAAAGGTTCGATAAAAATGCGAAAACAATCCGTTTTGTACGCGCTATTGCTACTTGCAAAGTTTCATTCTGATTGACTGATTTTTCAAAATGTTTAAATGTTTTTAACGTCAAAACTTGTCAATCTAGAAGCAAAATGACAACCGTACTTTTACTAAAAACTTCAAAAACTAACAGAATTGTTACAAAAGAAAAAAAAAATAAATTAACGAAGTTTTATTTCGTCGCCTGCTTTTAAAAATTAAGTAATGCTTTGTGAAATCATTATAGAATCTTAAACTCCATCTTGCAGTAATTTTGAGAAGAGAAAAACAAAAGCATTATCGTGATAATTTTGATTGATTATTTCTTCTATTGCTTAGAGAAAAATAGTTCACATCAAAACGAAATACCTAAACAAATAATATCTTTTGTTGATGAACTAAAAATGTTTTAGGCATTTTTCTGTCGATAAAGTCATTAAAAAAACAAACTGCGAAAATTGGCTTTATTTCTGTTCAATCCAAATGGCATTTTGAATAAATGAAACGCAAAATCTCATTTTTCCGATATACCACCCCCAGTTCTTAATGACGCTTAAAAAACACAATGATCACTCAAAAATGGAACTCTAGTTGAAAGTAGGGAGGATCGAATGGATATTTCCTCCCTTTAATATGCTTCTATTCAAGGAAATGTGCGGACGGTGACAATTTCAGGATTGAAGTCCAAACTATCGCTTTTTCTGGTTGAAACTCGCTCTATTTTAGTTTTTATAAAAAGAAAAAAGCAAAGAAAGAAATGAAGCAATTCGATTCTTCAGCCTCCCCTGAAAGAAAAAGAATAAAAAAAATTGAATCATAGGGAGCGAAAACTTCCGTCCAGTTGAACAATGGACACATTCTTCGAATGACTTAACATGACTATCGGAAAGAAAAACCGATCGTATTTTTTATTGTTACTGTATGCTATGTGGGAAGTAAAAAGAAGAAGTGTGAACGAAAACGTTTCAGAGATTTGAAAATTCATTTAAGAAATAATTTTTTTATTGGATTAAAAAGCTTTTATTTCTGTGATGAAGTGTATCCTTGCCATTAAAAACCGCAAGAATACGAGGAAGAAGTAATCGAAAAGAAAATATAACTTGGTTGTTGAGTTGTTTTCTGTTGTACTCTTCCTTATCAGATTTAATTATTACTATCAGATGCAATTTCTGTGAAGCTGCAAACACATTGTTCTAATCATAAACTGTTCATCCACAATTTTACGTTTTGTAGCTGTTTTAGCTCACTGATTTGTTTTTTTAGCTCAACCAGAATGAGGAAATGTAATAATAATTATAGTAATAACAATAACAACAAAAATAATAACAATAATAATAATAAGAAGAAGAAGAAGGAAATAATAATAATAATAATAATAATAATAATAATAATAATAATAATAATAATAATAATAATAAAGATGGTAATGATGATTATAATAATACTTATTATTACAATAATAATTATTATTATAATATTAATAATAAAACTAATAGTAATAGTTACGATTCAAGATAGTAAAATATGAAATGCATAAAACATGAGTAAAATAAACTTTGTTTGAATATTTACAGACAACTACATCAATAAAAATACAAAATAAGGTTGTCAGTGAGTTTAAAAAAAATTAAGCACGTATCTCATTGTCTTCTTAAAGTAAATTCCGACTTAATTTACATTCTATATCTTTATTTTTATTCCGACTTATGAGATGGGTATTTTATTTTACAAGTAAAAGATTTTTCGATGCATGTTTTCCCCCTTCATGTCAGAATTTTCAGAAATTGCAAATTAGAAAAATTCTGAATGAAAGATGATCAGAAAGATTGATTCATAAAATACACCGCCGCTTTAGCTCTGGCTATAGGGCGGTAACTTACTGAATAAATTGATATACCATATGCTATAAACAGTAAAAAAAATTGAGTGTTCAATATCCAATCCGTTCTCCTGCAAAATGTTTTTAAATGTTTTTTTTTTTTTTTTGACTTATTTCCCATTTCACCGCCACACACATATACACCATATATATATATATATATATATATATATATATATATATATATATATATATATATATATATATATATATATAATGCGCTCATGTGTGAGTACCTATGTATCTCGTTTCGCATACGTTTGAGCTACATTTATGCGAAACAAGATTTTAAAATCAATTGATGTGACATTGAACGCATCACAACAGTCATTAATCAACCCACAGCTCCCTTTTATGACTGTATATGATAATTTTCATGGTTGATGTCTCACCCATTTTATCTTAGTAGCAAATTTGAAAAACCCATGTTTTTTACCGTTAAAAACATATCCCTTAACAAACCTCGGTACTTAATGATGCGTCCATTGCAAGTAGGGGAGACCATTTTTTTTATCACACAGCTTTTGAAAATTGTCTATGCGGTTTAATGATAAAGAGAACATCTGTCATCCATTCATTTGCAAAAAGAATTTTTGTGAAAGTTATTTTAAATGGTGAAAAAGACGTGAGTGGTTTTGATATTTCTGGATTAATTTTCGGGTGTGGAAGTTTGACCCGGAATGTTCAAACTTTATTTTCTGTCGCAAGCTTTTTTAAACGTAATGCTGTTTAAGAAGTTACGTTGAACTGGTTATTTATTAAATAGAAAAATATTCAGAAGTGTCTACTGTAACTTTTCATGCGTTATCAATTCATTAAAGAAATTCATTTGAACTTGTGGATGTAGAAAATTGAATTTTCCATCTGCAAAGTATAATTCAAAGACTTGGTGAAAACGTAGGAAATTTGCAATCGTTGATCGCATCACAATTATTTTATAACAATCAACAGACGTAAAAAAATACAGTCAATAAACTTTTCAAGTCAAGGTTTTGACTTGAAAACCAATGGAGAAACCCTCTTTTTATTTTATTTTTATTCAGGTTTTTTTTTTTTTTTGAGAAGGGGGGGGGGGGTAGCAATTCAAAAAATAAAACCTGTACAAAATGGCTGCCTTAACTTTTCACATATGTTTATTTATTTATTTATTTATTTATTTATTTTTATTAATATTTTTTAATGCAACTAGACCAATGCTGCTATCTGCGAGTTTTCATATGAACAAAAAGAGTCGGTTATTTTTAGATTTAACTGGAAGGGGTGGGGTTAACTGTGCCCCTGTCTCCTCTATGTAAAACAATAAATTGTCCAAGTAATATCATAAATTGAAAATATAATCTACATCAATAGATAATATATTTTTAATTAATGTCCAATAATTTCAATTACAATGTACCGTATCAGCTATATACAGGGTGTTCCGTTTTAACCTGCAAAACCTTTATTTTCGCAACCGTTATTCTTAATGTACACTTTAAATTGCAAAAATGTTCAAAATCAAGTGCAGAATTAAGGTATTGAAAGTTTGAAGCAAAAATAAAAATGAGTCAAAAAATACAAATTTTAACTTTTTATACGAGCCCTAGGTCCCCTAACTAATATTTAGATAAATAAGTTCCTTTGAAAACTATTACTGACACAAAAAACTTCACATTTGTGCGACCAAAACTCAAGGATATATTCCACTTTAAAGTTTTAAGGGACCATACAGAAGATGAGATTGGAACTTATCGCACTTTCAGAAAAATGACAGTTTGTCAAAGTATAAGAAAAACAAGGTATGTATATTTTTCATTGCTATTCAAAAATAAATGACAATGTTATGCCGTGATAAGCAAAAACACCCTACAAAACCTCGAACAATTTGAAAAACCACACTATGCAGACATATAATTTTAAACACTTGTTAACTGCTACATTTTCCCCCAAAAGGTGTTATTGACGGCGAGTGAAAAGTGGTGTAAGTCACAAAACGCTGCGTTTCGTATCTCAGTGAATATTGGTCGTACTAATTTCAAACTTTTTGTGCCAGTTATAGTCTTGAATGGATATTATTTCTCTAAATATAAGTTGGGGCACCTAGAACCCGTATAAAAAGTTAAATTTGGTATTTTTTGACCTTTTTTTTATTTTTGCTTCAAACTTTCAATATCTTAACTCTGCATCTGATTTTGAACATTTTTGCATTTGGAAGTATGAATCTAGCTTTTTAAATAACTTTAAGGGTTAAATGAGACATTCTAAAGTTCGTCTTTTTGAATCGTACTTAGTAGGAACTTATTACTGAATTATTGAGCGCTTATTTTGTTTTATTTATATTTTTGATGGCATGTTATGAATGTCTTATTGAATAAGAGTTTATACTTAGAATGGAATTTTAGTTTATAAGTAGCAACTTGATATTTTCGATTAGTGTTTTTTTTTTCAATTTTTTATTTATTTATTTATTAATATTGATTTTTTATATCTGTGAGCGACTGGAAATATGTAGGTACGATGATTTTTACTTGAAAGTTGAGACTGACAAACCACGTATAATTAGAAAACGTTAGGCAAAAAAACTGTTTGCTGACAGGTGGTGTTGATTAAATAATGCTATAAAAATAAACAAATTAACTCGTTGGCGTAAAGGTTCTAATTACAGAAAAGTTTATGAATAATGTAGGTTATTTATCTATCTCCTTTTGAATTTATTTATTTATTCAGTGATTTATTCATATTATTAGTTGGCAAGGTTATCCAAGTAAGCAAACCAACTTGTCGTCTGTGAAAAGGGGGGGGGGGAGTGAAAGGGACGTTACTAAATATATTTTTTAAAAGAATTTCTGGAGGGTTTATGAGCTTTTTCGACTCCATTACTCCAGTATCAGCCCGACTCCGAATATACATCCCTGGTGGCAACCACGTAAACAATACATTGAAATTTCGATTGTTAAGTTTAAAATTCTTCATAGAGACTACCCCCCCCCCCCCCCACACTTGTTTAACTCAATACCACGCAACAAAATAACAATCTTTTTTTTCTCTTTGTCTTTTTCAGAAAATTTAAATGTTTTCAAAATACAGAGCCTTGAAAATTAACCACGTTTTTTTTTATACGTTTTGGCTCATAAAACTATCATACTCCTTCCAGCTGTCTCAGAACACAACAAACCACAATTACGGGTCAATGGTCAATCTGAGAAGAACACGGAAAGGGTCGGCCTGTACGAACGCATCCATGATGCCACTAACACCTAAAACTTCTTTTCATACTCTTGTATTTTGTTATTTTCCTGTACATGAAATTGCTTTGTGTAGTATTGAGTGAATTAATGACATTGTACGTGACTAAGATTAAATCAACCTTTGAAATGATTATTCTAAATCAGTACAATTAATTCACATTTTTATTGTACGAAAATATGAACTTTGCAAATCTATACCCTTATATTTTCTTTCCTATGTCAGAGGCGGCGAGTGGGGCTTATAAAGGCGGAGGCAGTTTTTTTTTAGGAAGTTGAAGACTATTTTAGATTATCTTGAGTGACTAGGGGTTGAGTGACTTTGGTAATGTAAGGGTAAGGAAGGCTCATCGCGGGAAAAAAATCTTAAACTGAAGCCTCAAAGACGCAAATTAAAGCCATCTTTAGCAAACTTAGAGCAAAGGGTTTAGGGCTCTCTCCCAGAAATTTTGCAAAATTTAAGCATTTTTTAAATGTTTTTTAAAATATTATTTCACGCTTCTCTTTTATTGACTTAAGGAGGAACGAAAGGGTCCGGAGGTTCTCCAGGTTTTTTTTTTTTTTTTTTTTTGAACTGATAAAATTCTAAGAACTCAGTCTTGAACTTCCTTTAGGCACTTCAGAAAAATATATCCGGATTTTTTTTTGCTAAATTGCAGGCTTAAAAACGCAGTTTTACGCTATCTAAGGGATTCTCTTTCTGATTTTTTTCATCAAACTGAAGTCTTTATAACGCAAATTTAGGTCACGGTTGAATTTAAAGGGAGAAAAGACTGAGCTCTGAAATTTTCACCCGAAAAATTTTCAAAATTGAAGTTTTAAAACTGAAATTTGAAACAATATTTGGTGCCGTTAATGGTCGGGTAATCTCACCCAGAATGTTTTGAAATTGAAATCCTAACCTTGAGGCAATGTTTGATGATAAAAAAAATGCGAGGGCAGTCGTCCCGTCTTGACCCCCCCCCCCCCCCGAATCGCCGCCACTTACTTCTGCAAATTTGCTATTTTCTGTAACTTTGCATCTTGCAAATTTTCAAAATGTTTACGTTATTTTTACCGTGTTTGTTATCTAAGCAATATTAAATTCAAGCAATACTGTAAACCCTGGTTAAAAAGCTTGGTCCTCAGGCTGTACAGTTAACCATGAAAAACTTCATTTTTCGAAAGTGTTGGGAATCTTATGAACTATCTTTTAATCGATTGTCGAAACTATTTTTGAATGAAATATTTTGGAGCATTATTAATTTTCTGCGAATTCACCACAGCCGAATGCTGTTTTACAAGCGTCTCGTTTTTGCAACATGCTTTTATCTCAAGTAAAGCTCTTATTCGTTTTTATTACAGATGTCAAAAATGTAAATTCGTGTTTCTTTTTACATTGAGGGGGAGGGGAGTTTCTTAATATAAGAGGTCTTTTTAAATATTTTCATTTATTTTGATTTTGTAGTTGTTTGTACCCCATCCTCATGTCTTTAGTTGATTTTAGAGACAGTAGCCTCCAATTTTCGTTTTTTTCCCCTCGTGACTTTGCTTTTCCGTTTCTGAATTTCTCTTACATTTCATCACTTTTGTTTTCCTTTTTACTTCCTTTTACAAAAAAGGAAGTATTGTATTCGCGAAAAAAATTTCACTCAAAAATCGGCCTTAATTTCCATTTTGCTCACCCCCGAATTAATGCTGAGATTTTTTTTTTTTCAACCCGACCACACGCTGATAAGTGCCTAAGAACGTATAGACACCCGAAGTATCCATTTTGACATTCCTCAAGTTAATTACAACGACCTTTCTCGTGACGTTCGTATTGTACGTATGCATGTATGTGCGTATGAGCGTATGTATGTCGCATAACTCAAGAACGGTATGCCCTAGAAAGTTGAAATTTGGTACGTAGACTCCTGGTGAAGTCTAGTTTTGCACCTCCCTTTTTGGTTGCTTTCGGATGTTCCAAAGGGGGTCTATTACACGTTTTTAGGGGGAGATCAATTTTAATTTCAATGTAAACTCAAGTGGTGTTATAATTTATACAAACACTTGGCAATATATTGCCAAGCTTTTGGTCGCCAAGTTTTATCGCCAACTTGGCGACAAATTTGGCGTTTTTTTAAAATCTGGTTTCAATTTGGCCATTGTTGGTGATATTTTGAGAGTTAACTATTGAATCACATTAAAATTGACAATAATAGGGAAATAACTTTGAATTGATGTAAAAGGAAGTCATGTGATGCACACATCAGCTTGTTTTCTTTCAACATATCGCTCACTGGCAGCAATTGGGATACATCTCGAAAAGTCGTAGAAACGTAGTAATTATTGTCTTAAAATCTAAATTTAATGATCTTTCTTACAAAAAAAAAAAAAAAAAAAAGTCACGTACAGTTAAACATGGCTAGTTTCTGATGTCTTATAAACAATGTAATTAATAGTGGCACATCAGTTAGCGTTCATAACTTTCTATAACATTGTTCAAACTTAAGTGATACATTATTAGTTCTGGCTACAAAAGTCAACTCATGTCAACTACAAAAGTCAGCATAGTATCATAAAAGGTTTGCGCGAAATGCAGTATTTCTGAGTAAATCAGTTGCAAGTAATGTTACGGGGGGAAGGGGGGGGGGAGGCTTAGTTTTCTGAAATGTGTTTTTTCTTTCTTTTTTGAGACATTAACTGAAACGGTCATGGAAAATTTTGTAACTTATTTTGGTTCAATCGAGCAATTTTTCTGTAAATTTCAAACGCACAGGTCTTTCAACACAGTCCACATTGTGTTTTATAAAACCATCAAATCGAAAGTTCAGTTATTTGGCCAGTGGACATGACATTCATTGAGCCATGGCCTGTTTTGTAAGATGGCGAAGAGCGGGTGACGGGCCAGAGAAAGCAACCAGCTGTCGATCTCTGATTCCCGGATTACGAGGGTCGGGGAGATCTGCATCATGAAACACTCATATTGTTGGGTTGCCAACATTTGGCAAAGCATCGCTTACGAAGTTAAATTTTCTATTTCGCGTCATGGAACCGCACAATTGAAATCATACAGAAGCGTAATAGTTGAAGCTCATTTGATAGAATTTTTTTTTCTTTTACCTCTTAAAAATCAACGGAGATGAAAAAGTGCTCAAGTTGTATTCTTTGTATGCTATTGGCACTTTTTTAATGTAATAATCTTACTGATTTAATTTAAAACAAAATCTCAAAATAAGTTTAAATTACCAAATTTGTTATAAAATATAACAAGTAATTTTAATGCTTTTATTAGAAACAAATTACTCTCAGAAATGCTATTTTCTAACAAATTGTTATGCGCATGACTTGTGATTTTTCAAAGCGTTCTAAATTGTGTCTGTTGATAAAAACATAAACAAGTTTGTACTTTATTCATTGTTTTCGTTTCTTTGTGCTGGGCCATAGTAGCCTCATCATTAAGACGTTGAACCTATAATTGGAGAATTGCCGGTTCGATGACAGTCGATCGTTCTTAAAAATGTTTGCTTGTCCAACAAAAGAGTCCATCTGTTTTCTTCATTAGCAGCATCGGAAAATTAAAGTCCTCAAAACTACATTGCTTCACATTATTAATATTTTAGATTACAGATTCAAATTACAAGTATAAATCCTTATAAAAAATTATGCATAGTATTCTTTATTGGCATAAATATTAGCACATAGGGAGGTCATCCGTTGGCTTAAAAATAATTTGATGTTCTCAATGTCTTTTAAATGTGTCCTTTCAAATAGTCATTATTTCTAACTATTCAGTGAAAGCTTATCTTAGACCTGTAAGGCTCTTGGCGTAAAAGTGTTGATTTGAAGTTCCGCCCCAAAAAGTGCAACCCTAAAAATTCGGAAGCGTAGAAAGTGAACGGTCTCTTCATGCTTGGCTGGTTTCGCATTGCTTACAGATTCATATGAGTAGCAAGAGATATTTATTAAGTCGTTCATGCCTCTCTTTTGCGCTGATGCTTACTCTGTTCTAAACTATGGGAGTAGTAGAAGAAAAAGTGGTGTGAGTCTCCCCCGAGTATGTTTCAGGGAAGTAGACCCTGCATGCAGTCTGGTTTTAGAAATGAATAAATGTTTGGTGTTGTCGACTTCTTGAAGAAAAACGTATTATGGTAAACAATAATTTTAAAAAAATCTCTTAAAAGCAAAAAAATCTTACAGATATCAAAAGTGTAATTGAGCAGTAAATTTCTCTCTTCTTACTGATAAATTCGTTTCTGGATTGGCAATTTCGTGATTTTTTCTTTTTCTTTTTTTTTTTTTTTTGACTTATAAACCATTTACCCACAGATCAGAGCAAAAACCCAAGACTTTTCACGGCTCCAACAATATTTGTTGGAAAATCGTAAAACTGTTTGGTCATAAATTCTATTTTGTAAAAATATCAAGACATCTCATTTTCGTGTTCGTTTTTTTTTTTTTTTTTTTTTTTTTTTTTGTTTAATGATAATGTTTGGAGGAAGGAGAAAGATATATTTTTATAAGCGTAGAAATGCTTTTGTGCATTTCAAAGTCAATTTTCCCCTCTCGTGTGAAGAGGCTGGGGATGGGAGTGATTTTCATCATATTTTCCCTTTATCAATGCATACTGGATATGTTCCAGGAACAGTTTCTGCAACGCACTGCTAAACCTGAGCTTACGACTTTGTCTAACAATTGTTCTTCGTCTCCACTACTTCTTCAGCACAAGGTCACGAGATAGAAACAGATAGTTGTCTACGGCTGACACATCGTGTCCGGATTCTACTGGGTTCCAGTTCTCTTCGCTGTTGAGTCTGTATACTGGGAATGAATTTTGATATTATGTTAATCTTATTCATAATACATACAGAAACGGTCTTTCAATGATTAGTTAATACAAGAATACTCATAATTTTAGGTTTTTCTTTTGGTTTTTTGCTCTTTCATAGTTTTGCCACTTTGCATCGGAGAGGTCCTTACATTAGTAAGCAACTTATAATATTTGATTAGATTAAGGTATCGTTTCGCATTATACATTGACTTTGTGTTGTGATCGAACTGAAACTTCTCTGCACATGGCTCTGGCAGAAGTCACTAAAAGCAATAGATAGAACATTTTGATTTTCTTTTAATTCATTGATAGATAGAGAACACAAAGTTACCATGCAGTGGATACCAAATCTTTGTGGTGTTGTGGGTAACGAGTTTGCTGATGCTCTTGCTATGTCTGGATCTAACCTTCCACAGCCAGATTCTCCTGTTTGTATGGGACTACCAGATATCCTGCCATCAAAAGAATCATTACGGCTAAATTCAAGATCCGTCAATATGAAATTGTTTCCAACCTAGTAAAGAAAAAGATTTTTGGTTCCTTACCGCATAATCCCTTTCCAGGTCTGTAGTTGTTGCAAATTTTACGATAAAATTGAGACATGACTGTTTTTAGAAACAACTACATAGAGTTGAACTGGTAGACCCTCTAACTTGCCCACTGTGCTCAACTAATCCCTACATAAGTGGTGATCACTTGAACTCTTATCCTGGACTTCATGACGTAGCAGTGAAAACACTGCTAATGATTTTTATTGATTTTCAATGTTTTTCTGAACTACATTGGGTTGCCCAATAAAGGCTTTCGACAGTTGTACCTACATCTGGCGTAGGTTTACAAAATTCTTTAATCGGTACAGGTTTTCTGTAATGCAAGATCTCTTGAAAATCTAAAATTTATAGTTTAATTCTGCATATGGGAAATGAAAACTTTAGTCCCTTCAGTTTAAATGAAAAGTTATTATAGTTATTTCTTGAACAAACTTTTGAATCTATGAGTCATAATGGTTGACATATGAGAGGGAGAGTTTTATCTTTTACTGGAATACTGCAAGGTCACGAGTTAGAGCAATGACTTTCTCCTGTGAGGAGTCATAGTTGAGCTTCGAAGAAGGAGTCATGATAAGAATAATGATAATGAGATAAGCAGTATAATTGAACACATTTTCACAACTATAGTCAATAGTCAATAGTGTATACATTAAAATAATTATTGAAGGCTTAAAATAAGAGGGAATCGACTCATAATTTACTATTAGGTCTAGAACTAGGTGCCATCATTATGCCTTTATTAACGGACCCGTCCTGGATGTGGCTTAATTCAGTCGAAATTCTGGATCATATAATAAGGTGTTGTTCTTCATGAGGGATAAAAGTTTTTGGCAGGATTAGAAGAGTTGACAAATCTACACTAAGTTATGTTCGCACAAATTAGTTCTTCACTTGAAATCTTCCTTGGTGTTATGGGACATTTAAACTTGGCATGTATTTTCGATGAACTTGTCCAAAGGCAGTTCATTACATCCTCGAGTTAGAATGACTTAAGCCACTCGTTTCAGAAAGTGTTCGGATTGCGGTAAGCATGGGCTGCCTCCTTCTTTACCCGTCTTGTGCGCTTTACACATGTCATTTTACATGCAGTTCGCATTAGGGAAGATGCTGTATTTCAGTCTTCTCCAATATTGATCGCGCATAAATGTTTCTGAAATTAAGGCTGCAGTGATCATCGTAGCGTGCGATACTTTCCGCCCAGAGTTTTCATGCCGGGGCGAATACTTAAGCCCCGTTAGTGGGAAGTGGGGCGACCTCGCGAGGATGGTGGGGCTTACAGAGAGACAGAGCTGTTGAGTGGGGTCGGTGGGGGGATGGTAAAAGTTGAGACCATGGATTTATTCGAAATGGGTAAATAAGTGGAGAGGAACTCACTGTTTAGAGATCGGCACAAATATGTGCGGTTGGCTGTGTTCAGAAAAGAAGATTGATAAATTTGATAGAAAGTAATGAATCTTGGTTTCAGAGGACGAAAAGAAATGTTTCTGAAAGGAAACAAGAATTTAACTAAAAGTCTTTTTCCTGATTTAAATATTTGAGAATAGTGGCATGAGCAAAATGTATGATTCATTTAAGTAAATTTCATCATACGAATAAGACTCAAAGATGTTCCAGCATTTTACAGTGTCAACATGCAAAAAATTGTGGGAAAACTAATTAAGCGGTGGAGATAAGTTTTTTTTTTTTTTTTTGGAGGGGGGGTTATAAACGAACTTTTAAACTTACACATAACTAATGAATTAACTTCGGATATAAATTATTTTACTGATTTCTTTACTAGCGTTATGCAGGACGGCATTGTCTAAGTTAAAACTTTAAAGAATGGCATCGGCGAGGCCATTGACGCTGCAGCCAATTTCAGGGTAGGGATTTTTTTCATTATTCACGAATTCATAACCACGAGAGAGATGAGAAAAATAGTTGCATCTTAAAATTTTAACTTTTAATTCCGTTCTCTGTCGATATTTTTTTTTTCTTTTGTGGTGTATATTTATGGTCAAAAATAATGTAACTTAAAGCGTTTTGTTGAAAAAATGGAATGCCTATTCTTGTCATATACAATAAATGAACGGCATACATGTATTTAAAAAAGCAGATGCCTGCTGCTACATTTTAGCAAGGGAAGATTTTTGTTAATATGATAAATGGAGAATCGGTGAGAAGTAGAGCAGAAAAGGTATGAATTCTATATAAACTAGTTCTTATAACAGGATATTGCAAATATTTAAAATTTGTCTGGTTTTCAATTTGATTAATTAGCAAAAAAGGAGCTGAAAACAGGATTCTGATGTGGAGGAATGTTCAACCCCGCTTCTGCACCCATGGGCCAAAATAATCCTCATTCACACTGTGAGATAAAAGTATTCTCCTACCTTTTTTTAAGATTTACTATATTGATGGAAATAAAGGAGAGAAAAATAAATCTATACTAGTTTCATTTTTTGAGGATTTCATCTTCTAATGTTTGTGAGTAACAAAAGATATACAGTAAAAGTATGTCTGCTCCTTGTCCCCTTGTGAATCTAAGCTTTTCTTGAAAGATTAACTTAGATTTCTTCTCTTAATTCATTGTTTACATTTCACTTGCACTTATTAAGGATCTGCATATAAACACTGCTTTGAAATGCATGCCGGTAGAAATACTTTGTGAAGAATAGTTGCATACATCAAAAGACTAAATGAAATTTCTAATTCTATTTTCTGGGACACATTCTTTACGCATTCGTCTCGATATAGAATTTAGTTTAGCTTTATCATCAGAGCATTATCTGCTGTAAAGTCATAGCTATTTGGAAAATTGTAAGCTTTATGGTGAGATAAAGACACAAATTATAAGCTTGAAAGGACATCTGAAGTATTTTCTGAAAACCAGACTAAAAAAAAAGCCCTACATGATCCCTAACCAAAATAAATGAAACATAGCGAAAGTTAAAGGAATGATGTGAGGCACGAAATTTACAATCACATATTAATTTTAATTTGAGTACTTTCTCTTAAAATCTGATTTAATAACTAAGGTATCCCCATTTCGTGCAGTCTTCAGTTAATCAAGAAAACTTAGTGAAAATGTACATCCAACAATCTACAATATAAAACAATCTCCAAATGTATGTCCTGTCTATTAACTCCAAAAAAAAAAAAAAAAAAAAATCTATTTTGCTAACCCCCAAGTGGTTGTTGAGAGTTTTTTTTTTTTTTTTTTTTTCTTCTTCTTCTTTTTTAATCGATCCCTCCGCAAGTGCATATCTACCTAAGAACGGATAGACGGCCGAAATAGCCATTTTCATGATTTCTGAGTTAATTTTTAGAAGTTTTCTCGTGGCGTCTGTTTGTACGTATGCGCGTAACATATGTAACGTATCTATCTTGTATGACTCAGAAACGGTATATTGTAGAAGGTTGAAATTTTCTATGCAGACTTAGAGTGGGATCTAGTTGGGCGCCTCTGACTTTGGTAGCATTGAAATGGTCCAAAAAAAAGCATTTCTCTCCTTTTGAGGGTAATATCGGTGTTAATTAGCGCCGTGTAGCAAAGGCAGGCGGACCCCATTAAAAGACCAATAGAAAGTCCGAACTTCAAAACTAACCGAGTAATTTCTCTACTACCAAAACAACGAATAACATAACGTGAAATGAAGTGGGGGTAAAGAAGTGGGTATATTATTTCGGGTACTTCGCAAAGCACTTGTGATGATGAAAACATTTAAAATCACTCTTAAAACAGTTATGAATGATTAAAAACTATTTGTATACTCTCAACGTGCATGCGCTTTCGTACCAACTAACAAGCAAGCTGTTTCTGCGCATGCTCGAGGGTGGACCATGTTTTACAGCATCTTGTGCAACACGCCGTATACCTCGAGGACATCAAAAAGGAAGTAGCTGCCACGTCAGATTTTCTGTTCCAATTCAAAGCAAAAATTTTAATCGAACTCTCTTTTATGGAGGTGAATGCATAATTTTTCTGAATGCGATGAAATTTATTCGAATATTTTTTGTTCAACCGAACAGGAGTCGTTAGTGTTTTAGATCTGTTTTTCAAGACATACCTGAATTTGGATCAGTAATATGCAAATTATTTCTTCAAGAAGTCATAGATTCAAAAAGATTCAACAAGACTAACTTCTTAAAAATCACAGGAAATGCTTCGGTTGACTCTGCTGCACTATTGCTACAAAAATCGTATATTTCTATCTTGAATTCAGTCAAAGAACAGTTTACATTTTATTATAATCTTTACTCTTAACGTTTTGCCATAACATAGTGCATACAAATGTAGAATTTATCTCTAAATGCTTCCAGAACTCATCAATTATGTCAGATTTATTCTAAATCATTCAATGATATTCTGAAAAGCTCGAGGAAAATAAAAATGGCTATCAAAAAACTCGCTTCAAAACTTCAAACTCCAAGTCTCTTTTAAGTAAGAAGTAACAGCGATTAGAGATTTCTGCAATCAAGTGGCTCAAAGCAGAAACTAAATAAAACCACATATTTATTTAAATTCTTTGAAATCAACGTGCACAAAAATATACATCATAAGTTCTCTCCCTCTTTTGATTTGTGCATTGGAGTATTTAGAAGAATGTTTTATTATCCTTCCAGAATATTTGCTTCAGCTTTTCTTCCCGCTGTCGATTTTCAGTGAATTTATTTAAATTTGTATTTCCTGAAACTTGGAAAAATACCTCGGAAATAACTTTATATTCAACTCGCTTCTTTTGTATAAAGCAAATTCCATGTATGATGAAGAATGAGATTTACTTTTATTTCTAAAAGTTGCGATTGAAAGCGCTTTCGTTTTAAATGCAGGAGGGGTAATTGTTTGAATATATTATTATTTTAGTATGTAAAACGGAATTATGTTCAAAGTTTTTGTAAAATCAAAAAAGTCATGTTTGGCTTTCATATGAAAGGCATAACATTTTTCCACATTTCTTTGATTTCTGAATCCTTTGAAGAAATTTTTGCTCACAATACACATTATATTTCATTTATTTCTTACTACTAATACTGCGATTTTCCGGGTCAAAGACATTAGTAATAATAAAATAATATAGTAGCGTCTATATATATGCAGTGAAATCTCGTTACAACGAACCTCAAAAGATGCACATTTCGTTCGTTGTACCGGAAATTTCGTTGCAATGGAATTCAAACAATGTACTTGCTACTAAAACGGGACTGAACATTTATACATTGAAACGGATATTTCGTTGTATTGGTATTCTTTGTGACGGGATTTCACTGTATTTAAAAAATGAGTCAGATGAAATTTTGCAAATTAATGGCGTATGGCAGGAATTTTATCATTATTATGTACTAAAAGCAGAGCAAAATTTACAGAATAATTCACGAGAATGGGGTCGCTTCCGAAATTTTATAAGTATTTTTTTCTTTTTCTGAGAAAGAGCATGCTTAAAAACATAGGATCTGACCATTTTTTAAACAATTTGGCTAAGTTTAATACTTAAAAAAAAATATTTTAATCGATTTCGCTTTCATTGTTTACGCTTCTGCCGATGACATTACAAATGATGAAATGTCATTCACTGGTGCCATTCGCAGAGCACAATATTTAATTCGCTTCTTGATTATCATAACACGGAAGCTCGGTGGACAGATGTGCCAAAATACGTCATTTTTGACGTCATAAAGACCAAGTCTTATTTTCAAAATCAATCATTTTAAAAATTAATTAAAAATTAAGCGTTCGGAAAATGAAAGTTTTTTTCTCGCTCCATGTTTTTTTTTTCAGCTTATTCTACCAATTCCAGTGTCTGAAAGTCGTACTTTTGACTGAAGGAAACAACCCCGTTCACCTCCTTTATTTCTGTTATTTTTCAGTAAAGGTTAATTAGACCTGATTTTTCTTCTACCTGGCCCCGTTAAAAACTTTTCCTCTTTCAATTTAAAATACATAAATAGATAAAATAAAATAAAAGTAAGAGTAATAACATATTTTGTGTTAAATTTTGCACTTTTTTCCCTTGGGGGGGGGGCGGGGTTCATAGGTGTATTTACTTAAAGGCAATAATTGACATAATTTCGTATCTTTGTGATTAAATGTTATTGCGAGTTTTACCATATTACAAATTTAACAGTTTACTTTTTGTTTGTTTTTTTCTTTATGGTGAAAAAAAAAACTATTGCCGAACCGCTGAATGTTTTCATATATTTTAACCGGTCCGAGGATCAGAAAAGGTTGTGAAACACTGAATCGTGAACTGGAAAACGAGGGAAAAAAGGTTGACAGAAACACTGGGTAGTAAACAAAAAATATGGTCTACTGGGTTAGACAGTATTTTTTGTTTATGCATACCTTCACTAATAATAAAGATGAAAGTCTGTGTCTCTGGATGTCTGTGTCTCTGGATTTCTGGATCTCTGGATGTTTGTGTCTCTGGATGTTTGTATGTCTATGACGCACATTGCACCTAGACCGTTCGGCCAGTTTTCATGAAATTTGGCACAGAATTAGTTCGTAGCATGGGAAAGAACACCTCGAAGCGATTTATCGAAAATTCGATTTTTTCGTTTTCTATTCTAATTTTAAGAACATTTTACCAAGGAAATTATCATAAAGTGGTCGAGTAAATTTCCAAGTTATCATAACGTGGAAGCGTAACATATGCCAGCAATTTGGCGGAAATTTCATAATCCATTATTTGTAAATATACAGGTGAACCAAACGACCGTTTAACTTTCTGCTACGGGCAAAGTTGTGCGGGAACCGCTAGTTGGTAATACAGAATGTTCCGCTCATGATATTTTTTTAACTAGAAATTAAGCAATGACTAAAAGTAAAAGTAAACTAAAGTTATGCTGTGCAAAACAATTTGTATTGTATTTATAAAGCCTTAATTTCATTCTACAAAATATGTATATGGGTCTTTTGCAATGGATTTTTAAACAAAGTTAAGATATGCATCGTAATTTTACCAAACAATTTTTTAAATGCAATAATACTAATCTAACTTAAAACTGAAGCATTAAAGGTTCAAAACATAGAACAGTTTGTAACTTTATCAAAACCTCTTTAAAATTTGAATTAATTTAAAACCAACCAAAAACAAATTTAAAGCTGTGAAATACATAGAGGGGTGCTATCATTCACAGGTTTCGTAAAAGAAAACGAGCTGATGTGTGCCTCACATGACTTCCTTTTACTCCAATTTAATGTCATTTTCCCATTATTGACAATTTCAATGTGATTCAGTAGTTTACTCTCTAAATATCACCAACAGTGGCCAAATTAAAACCAGATTTAAAAACAAAATCGCCAAATTTGTCGCCAAGTTGGTGACAAAACTTAGCGACCGAAAGACTGGCGATATATCGCCAAGTGTCCGCCAAATTGTAACACCACTTGAGTTTACATCGAAATTAACAATGATTTCCCCCCAAAAAGGGGCAAAAACCCCCTTAGAAGCACCCGAATGCAACCAAAAGAAGAGGTGCACAACTAGACCCCACTAGGAATGTACGTACCAAATTTCAACTTTCTAAGGCTTACCGTTCTTGAGTTATGCGACATATATACGCATATACGCACATACATACAAACGTACATACAGACGTAACGAAAAATTCGTTGTAATGAATTCGGGAATCGTCATTATGGATATTTCGCATGTCTATACGTTCTTAGGTACTTATCCACGTGCGGTCGAGTCGAAAAAAAACTCAATATTCATTCGCGGGTGAGTAAAATGGAAATTAAGGTCGATTTTTGAGTGAAAATTTTTTGGCGAATACATACTTCCTTTTTTTGTCAAAGGAAGAAAAATATTGATCCATTGTAATCAAATTGCTTGCATTACAAAAAGAATTGTTTGATCTGAAATGAACTTAAAATTAAATTTTATAGTCCTCTGCTTGCTGTGCTAGTATTTTCTTTATTTTCTTGAGTTGGAATCAGTCTAACTACTTTACTAGTTGACCCGTGCGGAACTCCGCACTGTGCTTCGAATTGTTTCATGTGGCATTTCGCTCTAAAATTTTCAAAGAAAGAACATTACGAAGAAGAATCGAAAAAAGTTAACGAATTAAAGTAAACGGAAAAAAGTAAATGCAAAAACGAAGGCATGTGGTTTGAAGATATCAGCAACAAAACTTCAGTAAATCCAACGTTGTGATAATGTGATCATTGCTCAACTTTTCGTTGTACGTATTGTCAATGCAAACATGAATATCATTAAAAGTGTGACTGAGTGACTCGTGAAAAAACAATAATTGTGCATGTGAAAAAACGGGTTGTGGCAAATACAGTCCTGCCTATGTGAGCATCTGACGGAAAAAAAAGGATACATTAAAGAGATATTTATTGGCAAGGATTTGAACTGGCGCCATTCTGATTAACAGCACGACACTCCAACCAACCGAGCAGTTGTGCCTTTATTTTCGAATGCTAATCATTGAAGCAATGTGTAATAAAAAACAGCAAAAAAGCTTTCTGCCAAAAAAAAAAACATACGTCTATGTCTTTTCTTTAGCCAGCATGATACGCTTTAAAATTATTCGTAAAACATGGAATTGGATTAAGGAATGAGGAAGATTTTGCCTAGCATTTGAAACAAATGTTTTAGAAAAATAATAAATTAGATTGAAAATATGTTTTTTTTTTTTTTTTTTGAAAATTGATACTATTTCGCATCCAGACTGCTTTAATCGTTACGGCTTGAATGCCAGCACAAGTCTTTCTTTTAATCGAACGCTTAAAATTCAAAACCAAAACCAGTTGAACTGAGTCCATTTTTTAAGTGTAATTTTTCGAACGTAGACAAAATGCATCCCCCCTGAAAGCAGAGGAGTAGAAAATGATTTTTTACTAATGATGTTGATAATAATTTTAATATTTTACATCGCATTCGAATAAATAGTTAAAGGGGTTAAAGTTACAGGTTTAAACTCGTAATTTCAATTTAGCGTAGTATTTTTTCATTTATACAAAAGGTCGAACACTGCTATAAGAAAAATATACATTTCAGCTTACAATGAAAAAGTTTTTCTGCACAAAAAGGATTCCCTTGAGATTTGAATTTTCAAATCTAATACTTTTTTTACGCTTACATTATGCACAGTGTTCTGAACGGAGTCAAAGCTAAGTAGAGCTTCTAGCTCTATTTTCGTTTCAAAGCAGTATTTTCGAAATCTAGCCTCCAGATATGTCTAAATATGTTACATTAAGTTCAAATCTGGAGATTGAGGGGATATTTTCTAAGCTCTTTAGGAAAATTTTTGAGGCACTAGACGCAAACGTTGAAAACCGAGTGCTTCTTATCGTTATCTTGATAAAAAACAAAGTTGTTTCCGATAACCAAATTTTTGGCTAAGAGTTTAAAATTGGTTTTTAAAATATTTAAATAAACAGCATGATTCATTATTTCATCAAAAAATTCCAAACTACCAAGTCCTGATGCTGATATGCACCCTCACACAAGAACATCTTCACCGTCCTGATTATACTATGGCCTAACTAAGTTCTTAAGATTAAGTTCCTAATTTTTTCTTCTATTTCCAATTATGCAAAAATTTAATCAAAAATGTTAAATTCATATTTATCTGTAAGTAAGACGTAATTCCAAAACGTTTTGAGGTTATTTATCATTGATTTTGCGACGAAAAGCGTAAGCTTTCTGTTTTTCGCACGGCCAAGAAAATTTCTGCGGGAAGAGGTCCCGCTTAATCCAGCTAATCAGAGAACTTGGCAAACAATTTTAGGTGGAAACTAAATGTACAAATTTCCACTTAACTCTGCAGAAACTTTTACAGCACTCAAATGTGAATTTTTCATAATATTTTTAACTATAAATCTTGGATCACGCTTTGTCAACTTTGCCGGTTGACCTTTTCTTACCTTGTTTTCGGTCCGATTCTTTTCTTTAAATTTATTAATTTATTTTGTCAAGCACTTTATTATATAATGGAATAAATTAACTAATTTAGAGACATTTCAAACCAATTTACCGCTACTGTGAGGGGAAAATTCAAATTTCGAATGGTGTTTATGGTTTTTTACGAATACCAGCCATTTTAAAGTAATAAGCACAATATTAAGAAATAAATAAGGAAAAAATTAAAGCCGACTGACTTTTAAATGTCAACACAATGCAAAAATAATAAAAAAGAAAACGAAACCTGATAATTTTAATCATGAATTTATTCGAAAATATTTGAGTGTACGATGACTTTTGTGGCGTATAATTTCTTTGCCTCTTCGTTTTTTGACCCATTTCAAAAAGAAGATCCGTCAATGTTTTGAAAAAAACTACAGGATTTTATTTAGAATGACATAAGAATGATGTGAAAAAATATTGGACTTCATATTCGAATTCAGGTTTCGCGTTATTTTGGTTTTACTAAAAAATTTCAAAGTGTACGTACACTTTTGGGAGCCACTGTACATGCGACCTTGTGCAGATGCGCTAGGCGTTCTGTATCATTTCGGTTTCACGCGAGAGCACGGTAGTTGCCTTTCGGGCCGTGCAATTGCTCTGCCATCGGTTCCTATAGATTCTTGCATATTGAAAGAATCCTACGAAAATATGAAGATATTGATTCATGAAATTGACTACTCACAACAAAATTGGAACGTATGGGCAGTATTTTTAAAGTTATTACCGTTCTCATTTCTATGCAACTTGATTATACAATCTGCTATTTTCTGTGTGAATGAAACAGCAGGGCAATACATGAGCATTATATCAAAAAGAAATGGCCAGAGTGCAAACCATATATTGCAGGTGAAAAAGAAAATATGCAAAACGTTCCTCTAATCGATTTTTGAAAAAAAAAAAAATTTCCCCACCTTTCCACATTAAATTGGGATTGATGAAGAATTTCGCTAAATCAATGGATAAAACGGATGTTGATTTCAATATTTTTAGGAATAGTTCTCATCACTCATTTATGCGAAAATTAAAGAGGGTATTTTCATTGAACCACAGAAGAAAGATTATGAAGGACCAAAATTTTGAAGCTGGTTTAAGTGATTTAGAAAATACAGCATGGATTGATTTTAAAAATGTTATGACACAGTTCTTAGAAAATAATAAAAGTCCTAACTAGGAAAAATTAATGTAAGAAATGTTAAAAAGTTACAAAAAATTAGGATGTTCAATGTCACTGCAATTTTTTCCTCCTGAAAATATAAGAGTTGTGAACGACGAATCATGGGAAGCGTTTCCACCAGAATATTTCTGCAATTTAAGCGAAATATCACGGACGGTTTGCTTTTAATATGCTCGGGATTACTGTAGGACTCTTATTAGAATATTATATCTTATTTAAGTTTGTGTTAGTGCCGATTATAAAGCATCTGCAGTTAAGGCATTTAAAGCTACATAAAGTATGAAATTCAGGATTTTTTTTACAAGTATCATTATTTTTTTCATCAAAAACTTCTTCCTTTCTTCTACAACTTTTTAAACAATATATATATTTTGTGTTTTATACAAGCTTTAAGCTTTGTAATTGTTTATAAAATGGTAAGTGACAAAAATATTGTACATGTATTGTAAAAATTTCAACAAATTGAGATTTTAAAGATTTTGGATTTTTCAAATATCTTTGGGTGATGGTAATGGAATATTTTTATTGTCATATTCTTTTTCAACACCCCCTAAAAATATAAAAGTCACCACTTACTTAATGAGGAACTGAAACCTTGTTCACCAGTGTTATTATTAATTCAAATATTTCTTCTGATTCGTATATTCTCTTAAGAGCATATTTCCTCCACTAATTTCACGTTAGACGAAAATCCATCAACGTACATGATATTGAATTCTTTAACGCGAAAAATTCGTTTATCATCTTGTGCTAAACAATTTCTTTCTCCATCATGAAATTCTTAACTCATATAAATATGAATTTAGATTCTCTATGAAATTGAATATTTATGGAGCGTTTAATATCACGAATCTTACATTCATTTTAGTTAAAATTTTCACGTGTAGGAAATTGATATCGAAAATACTGCTTAATAACAGAGATCAAACTTTCTTGACTTTTTTCTTTCTGTATAGGGTCATTCCATGTCAAGTGATCCAAAGTTTTTTCCCTCACCCTTTTGTATTTCTTTGAAATTTGGCTCATCGATTGTACGCTTTGAGTTAATCAAAATTCCAAATTTTTAAATTTTTATCTCTATTATTTTTTTTATTTATGACACTTTGATTTTTCGAAAAGCCCGCTTTTTTTCATGGATGCTTGAACATAAAATGGACGATAACTCAGCACCAAATATAGATAGAAAGATTTGGTAAAAAGCATTTTAAAGTACATTAGTTGCTGTTTAATGGGATATGCAACATGACTAATTTCAAAAAAATTTAAGTTTTCAAAAAATAAAATATAAATTTTAAATTTATATTTCTCAGAAAAGGTATAATGAATTTTTTTTTAAAAAATTCTCAAAAATTTGTGTGTATTTTATCTTCATTTGTGCAACGTTTCAAGTTGGGATCTCAATGGGATTATATTTTTATGAATTTTTAAATAAAATTTGACTTATGAAATAATGACATTTTTCAGATTCTAACTAGTTAAAAATGGGGTTCTCTCACTGGGGATGGCCTAGTAAGTAGTAATTGATCATGACTATGCTTGAAATGAACTGACATGACTTTGTAGATTAGTACCCTCCCCCCCCCCCCCCCTCCGCCACACAACCACTTTTCATCCTTTTTTTTTTCAAAACTTTATTTTAAAAAAAAGCTGGCACGTAAGAGTTATAACCATAATAAACTGGGACGCACGCTGCTAAACATCAGTAGTGACTAAAGCTTATAAATGGAGGGGGTGGGGGGAGGTCATAAAAACGGAAAGTCAGAAAAACTGAAGAGAACCACTCATTTGCAGCTTTTTTTTCTTTCGGAAAGTGGGACGGTAGGGGGAGGGTTGGCAATCTGGAATGAAACATAAAAACATGGAAGGTTATGCTCAAATTAGCAAAATTTGTTTGATCTATAACTGCTTTTTATATATGTATAAATAGATCTCGCTGCATTGCTTTCGTTTACAAGTGAAATTAAAAGAAAACTAGCATTAAAGAAAAGAAAAAACAGCTGCACTCCAAATGTTGTAGAAAGACAGTTAGTTTTATGCAGACAGACACATGACCTGATACTTAGATTTATTTTTAGTTGAGTGTAAAAAGAATGAAACAACACGGGGTGAAACACTCCTATTTTGCTGTGATCTTGGGGCAAACTATTTCTTTCCTCCATCCAAAATTGAAAGTTGGTGCAGGGGTAAGGGATGAAATGAATCATAACTTTCCTTATCAGATAGTGAAATAATCAAGTACACTTTGTGAAGTTCGGATTGAAAAAGAAACACTTGGTCTGAAAAAAAAAAAAAAAAGCATCAGATGAAGCGTGATACTAGTATAGTGTTAATCGTATGTGTGAGTGAATGTGGGGGGGGGGGGGGTAATGTACTTTGTCTTGCTTTAAAGAAGAACATTTACCAGCTTTTAATATGTTTTCTATTAATTTTGTTTTATTTTATTCATTTATTTATTTTTTACATTTTGAAAATAGTTTTGGAAAAAAATAATAAAAGTGGTGGCCCGGGGGGGGGAGGGGGTCTTTTTCTTACTTTAAAGAAGAATGTTTACCAATTTTTAATAAGTTTAGTATTCAATTTGGTTTTTTATTCATTTATTTATTTTTTACATTTTAAAAATAGTTTTGAAAAAAAATAAATAATAAAAATGGTGGTGCGGGGGGGGGGGGGGGCTTGCCAATTTCAAAATTTACGTCAGCTCATTTAAAGCATAGTTGTGATCAATTACTACTTATTAGACCATCCCCAGTGAGAGAACCCTTTTTTTAACTAGTTAGAATCTGAAAAATGTAATTATTTCATAAGTCAAATTTTATTTAAAAATTCATAAAAATATGATCCCATTGAGATCCCAACTTGAAACTTTGCACAAATAAAGATAAAATACACAAAAATTTTTGAGAATTTTTTTAAAAAAAAAAATTATACCTTTTTTGAGAAATTTAAATTTAAAATTTAAATTTCATTTTTTAAAAATTAAAATATTTTTGAAATTAGTCATGCTGCATATCCCATTAAACAGCAACTAATGTACTTTAATATGCTTTTTACCAAATCTTTCTATCTATGTTTGGTGCTGTTATCGTCCATTTTATGTTCAAGCATCCATGAAAAAAAGCGGGTTTTTCGAAAAATCAGAGTGTCATAAATAAAAAAATAATAGAGATAAAAATCTAAAAATTTGGACTTTTGATTACCTCAAAGGGTACAATCGATGAGCCAAATTTCAAAGAAATACAAAAGGGTGAGGGAAAAAATTTCCCAAATTTTGGATCACTTGACATGGAATGACCCTATAACAAAGTTTGGTTTTATTTGTTGTGATTTCTATGTTATTAGTTATTGCGTTATGTCAATAAATATTTTTAGTCTTGATTTGTTTGAGTGGTGTCATGAAGCTTTCGCTTTATAATATCTGTTTGAAGTGAAATTTTTCGTATGAGGGTTTTGAAATTTAGTTCCGCAACCATTTTGTGTCACGAAAAAGACGCAGTTGATTTTTCACTGTGATCAAAAACAACGGAAAATAATAGTAATTATAAAGTTCGCTTTGTTAATAAATATTACAAATTAGTTTCAAGGCTGAACTTAAGCAAGCATGCATATGTGGATTTTGGTCACTTTAAACTTTTCAAATAATGCAGATTGTTCAAATTCAGTCTTGAAATTAGTTTGTTTACTCTTATTTACAGAACAAGTGGTACTCGCACGGCTTTGCCCGTAGTAGAAAATTAAAAGGTCAATTGTTTCGCCTATATATTTACAAATAATGAAGGCTAATTTCTCACCAATTTGCCATATTCATTTGCATGCACATGTTACGGTTCCACATTATGATAATTTCGTAATTTACTCGTCCATGTTGGGAAAATTTGCTCGGTAAAATTTCTTAAATTTGGAACAGAAAAAGAACAAAATCGAATTTGCGAAATATCGCTTCGAGGTACACACTCCCATGCTTTAAACTTATTTTGTACCGAATTTCATGAAAATCGGCCGAATGGTCTAGGCGCTATACGCGTCACAAAGATCCTGACAGACAGAGACTCAGACAGAGAGAGACCCAGACAGAGAGAGACCCAGACAGAAAGGGATCCAGACAGAGAGATTTTCAGCTTTGTTATTAGTAAAGATTATAACTTTATAATTACTGTTATTGATCATTGTTTTATGGCAATAATCAAAAAGCAGATTTTGGATATTGTTTAGTTTTTTCGTTTCTTCCATTAAAATACGCAATTCTGTTGTGAATTTGCCTAAATCAGGCGCAGAAAGAATAAGAGCTGGGAAAGAGGGAAAACGTGCGAATGGAGTGACACTTCAGCATGTAAAAAAGAAAAAGAAAATATAAAGGTTTCACTTCTATTGCGCGTTTTTACGACGCACATGTTTTTTTCCCCCTGGAAATTCATTTTTGCAATCTCAGGAACTAATTTTGGCACTAAAAATAATAATAATAAAATACAATAAAAGCTAACGTCCTTATTTTTTAAAGGCAAGCAGTAAGTCCGCTTTTCATTCATACAGCATGAGGGCTGAAAATATTCGAAACATCGTCTTCAACCAAACGCGATGGATTTTCCGCATCACTCCCAGGCCCAGTATCAGCGTTTTTCTTAATACCACGAATCCTGGAGAAAATTTCATTTCCCTCTTTCATGTGGCGATAAATTCGGAGAAAGGCCCGACACAAAAGAGATAGATTGAAAGTACAAAGAGGGTCGAGTCACCTGCCAACAACATTTTCTGTAGCGTCCAATGTACTCTCACTCCCCCCGAAAAAGATCCCCTAAATCCCACTTTTCGGGAAATCACTTAAGCGCCGCCTAAATTCCTTTGCTGACAGACTGGAGAAATAAGAGGAAAGCCCTTTCGCTCTTCTCACTCTCGCGACTATCCTTGAAGGGGGAGAGGGATGGCTTCCGAAGGGGGGCCAAGATTTGGTGAGTGATTGCCCACGAGAGATGATTTTTCTGCAGCACAACTTGCCAAGCAGTGAAGTAGGAATCACACACAGTGGTGGTCCACCTCAGGGGTGGATATAGACTACCATTTATGAGGGGGGGGGGGGGTTCATGCTGAAGAGTGACCCTCCCCCCTTCTCCCTGAACGAACCTACGGTTTTGGGTATGAAAATATTTTGAAACTGTGTTTGGTCAATAAAAAGCACCAAATCGGCCAGGAATAAGGCACCTAATAGAGCATAAACGTTACACATTAATTTCATAAAGTTCAAAAATTGTAAGATTGATCTGAATAGCTGGTTAGGACTTAAAAAAGCAATTTTGTTATATATGTGCTTAATTGAAGTTATTTATGTAATAATATGTTCGTAGAGTTTGACAGTACTAACTCTACCCAATTTGACAGTTCCAACAGAAATAAAATTAGTTCTCACTCCTATTTATCTTGGTCTTTGAGTATCAGTAGCACTTTACTTAGTTTTTAAGTATTTTACTGAATTTGAAAGTTTTTAACAAGACAAAATAGCTGAGTTTTTTAAAAAGGAGTAAAGGGAATCTAAAAATCATAAATACGCCTTATTGTCTATTCCTAGTTTAATTTTTGTTTCTTTTTTTCGCAATTTTCGCCAGAATATGGAAAATTTGGCCCTGAAACCGAAAATAAAATTACATTAGTATTTAAATTACTTGTCAGTCTCAGGCTTTTAGCCTAAAACATGAACCGCGAGTGTTTGGAAAGTTTTCATTGTGATGAAAAAAAGAAAAAACTGAAAACTTTCGCCAAGTCCCAGGAACTATTTGGCGGCTCAAATCTTTTCAATCATGGCCTGTAACCCTCGAAGAAGCGACCGTAGGAAAGATAATACCGCTCAAGACTGGGTTCCAGCCTTTTGGACCAGCTGGCTCTCCAGAGATGCCCCTTTTCCCCGCCTTCAGCCTCCCTAGTCGGCGTCTATTATAGTAAATTAAATTCTCCCTATCCGAAACATTGCAGCTTAACCTAAATACCCGGAGCCTAAACCTAATTAACAGTGCGTCTCCGACATTACAATAAAAGGTAAGGTCCGAGGGCGCATTAATGGAATTTACATTCTTTACTTGGCTCTGGAGGAAGTAGATTTTCGTGGAGTCGGGTATTATACGCCGGAGTGGCTCTCCAACTCCGGCTGATGGCATTAAAGAGTTAAGGTTGAAACGGAATTTTGTTAGAGGGATTGAGGCTGTCTTTCGGAATGTTATCTTTGGATTTATTGGGGAAAGTTTTCATTGGGGAAATGCGCGATTTAACTTTAAATCGCGCTGAATGTTTATAAATGAATGTATGGGAGTTATCCTTCAAGCTCCTGTCTATTGGAGGAAGGATGGATGTGGTAATTAGCTCGTGTGACATGCATTTAAGGGAGTGAGAATTCTCAATAAAATTTAGGATTGCTTTATATGCGTTTCAGCGAAATATAAACCGAGATGGAACGGTAAACGTTTGAAATTTCTTGAAACCAAGGAGAAAATACTGTTGAAAATATTAACTTGTGACAAACCAAATCTATGAGCTTCATTGGCATTCAGTTAGTAGACTAGAATAAACTGAGCTTAGCAAAATGAACTAAAGAAAGAAGACGATTTTGAAAGAAAAAAAAATATACCATCATCCAAACTTGTCCCCCCAATCATCACATCCGGTTAAACCCTCACCAGGGTTGATAGGGTGGTGATTGGTGGGGTTTAAGTAAATAAATTTTAAAAAAATCTTCCAAACTTTGGCACAAGAGAATACGCTACATCTACAACGCTAATGATGCAAAGGTAAAATTTCATCTACAATATCTTTTCGCCATAAAACCATCTAAGAATATACGTTATATTTGTGGAAGGAATAACTGATTAACTTAAAATACACTCATTAGCCAGAAAAGCATTCGCTAGAGGCGAGTAATAAACTGTTTTAATTTAAAATGTGTCTTCTCAATAAATGTTTTAACGATATTATTTTCTGTGCCATAACTTTTACGTATTGAAATTACTATTTGATAGTAAAATTGTAATAATTTATTTTGGTTTCAACCAGGGCCGTAACCAGAAAATAATTTCTGGGAGGATTTAAAAACTTTCAAGCGGAGTTTTGCGCTATTTGTGCTAATGTTCAAGTCGTCGGGATATCTATTATGAAAGCGTTTTATGCAATTAATATACAGATGAAAGACATTTGTGTTTTGGGACAACATTTTTTGGAGCTTTTTAAATATAAACGAACATTTAAATGTCAAACCGAACTTTTCGGGGAAGGTGGGGGGGTTGAACACTAAGAACCTCCCCTTGTATACGGCCCTGGTTTCAACATAAGTAGCGAAAATTAGAAAAAACAAAATGTAAACTAAATTAAACTACACTTGGTCCGAACAAATATTATTTTTTATTGCTATTTTCATTTATCATTATTTTTATTATTTATTTATTTACTCTTGATGTTATTTTTATTCAAGTGGCATCGTTGCTGACGAAAAATCCTTTTGCAATTTGTTTTGCTTATTTATTTAAGCAAACAGTATTTACGGTCTTTTTTGTTTTTGTTCCTGTTTTCTTACTTATACGCATGTTAAAATTCGTAGAATTATAGAAAGAAAAACTAAACAAGTCATACGATTTAATTCTGAAAAAGAATGAAAAGGTAATGGTTTATTTATTTATTTATTTATTTTTAACGAAAGGGAAAAGCTTGAAAAATAATGGGAATATGAAAACTATTCTTATTGAAATGATTTCAACATAAACTTCCCCTCCCAGAACCCGAGTGAAAACTTTCTTGATTTTCCAAAAGAGAGTAGACCCCCCCCCCCAAAAAAAAAGGCTTAAAAAATTAATAAATAACCCAAAAAAAAACCGCCACCACAACTACCAATTTCCCCCAAGTTCCAACCCCTTATAGCTCCAGTATGTTTATAGAAAATTCAATTATACATGAAAAACAAAAATGAAAAATAGAAAGTTATAAAAGAACAGGTTCTAAACTACAGTTGAAGTACACTTGGAAAAAAAATGCGAAATGTTATTCTTTCCAGAGTTCGAGAAAATCACGTTTAAAAAATCAAACCCCCCAGCCTTTCTTCATTGTACATATATAATAAATATTTAGTCGATTTTTCGCTTTGACCTTTCTCTGATCTTCTCTTTTTAAATAGAGAATCAATTTTTACTCTACAAGCCCTCAATATTGCTATATTCAACGCAACTCAAACGAAAAGAAAAACTATAGGGAAAGTATACGCATTTTTTCGATAAGTTGAAAAGTTTTTATGCGTACTGTAATAAATAAGGTATCAAATTCTTTAGAATTAAATTATGCATAACATATATGTTTTCCAGAAAATCGAAGTTTTTGAAGGTTAAGGGTCCTTAGATCCCTTAAGTTGTACCTTAAGAATAAGCAAATCATTTAGTGAAATCCAGAAGTCTCTAAGTGATCTAGTTACTGAAATATAAGCAAAAGCAGGCCTCAGATTTATCCGTGACAATCAGGTCAAGTATAATAAAAATGCTTAAAAAATGACACTGCGGCTTTCTTCCGTGCAAAAGAAAAAGGGAGGCAAATTCTTCAATATAAAGTTACCAAAAAGTTCTGGAACTATCAAATTAAAAAAAAAATTAAGTGGTTGTTCTTCGTACTTGTAGAACTTGTAGATCCAATTCATAGGTAGAATCCTTTTAAGCGAGTTATCCAACTGAAACAGTGACCAAAACGTTAAGGAACTGTATTGAGTTCAGACTTTACATCAATTAAATTTCTTCTTCTTTGTAGAGCTTGCAAATCCAATTTGTAGGTATGATTATTTGATGATACACGTAGTCAATTATCCATCAAAATACATTTCATAGAAAAACGTTTAAGTGATAAACTATAAGCAGTTATTATTATCATGAGATGCGTCAAAACATTGGTTGTAGTTACATGGTTTCAGACTGGAAATTTTATTGAAAACGCCATGGGCAATGCTCAGTGTGAGTAAGGTGCAACAAGAAAAGTAAAAATGTTTCACAATGCTTTTTATGTGTCCACATTCACGCAGAAAGTCACATGTGCAGCAATATGAAAACATTAATGTGAAAATGCGCTTTCTTTTGTTTGAAGGATGAAAACTATGGCCTGTTAAGGCTCAAAGCTGTTAGAAATCTGCTTTCTTCCCAAACGCATGCGAGTATGAAGAAAAAAAAAATCTCTTCTCCATATCCTTTAACAACTTGTCTCGAGCACCGACACTTACCCTACTCCTGCCTTATCAAACACCAACCCGAAGCAGATATTCAGCATAAAACCGTCTGATCTCTTCTTACACTAAGACAACCGTAACTCTCACAAGTGTTAATACATAAGAACCCGATCCATTCGCCAATATTGGAACTGGGGATGTGTCCAGCGACCTTCCCGTGATTGACGCAAAGCGGATTCGAGCTTAGATGCTAAGCAGATTAGAGTTGCAGGGAAAATATGATATAAAGGCCTCGGCGTGGAGTTAAGCTGTGCCCGACGTAACAAGCACTTAACCAGATTGAATAGTCTGTAGGTGATTGGGGGAAAGCGTGGGTGCATATGGACCCCCACCTAGGACAATGGCATTGACTTACAACGTCTGTGCGCGTGCCAGTCGCTGGGGCTGGAGGATGACAGAGTTGGCGATGGATCCCTCCTTTATCCTATAAATAGCCTTTTCGAGATGCTGTAGCAATTAGGGATATTAGTTAATTCTTTTGTTTTTATAAGTAGTGGAATGTGGAGCAAAGTGAAATGGTTATGCTAATTCACTTTTATCAAAATGAACAAATTTGAAATCCGGTACATAAAAAAGAATGATATATTTTACAAGTAATCTTGCATTGATACATTGTTTTTTATTTTAGGCAGCAAATTTGTGCCTCCGAAAAAAGATGGATATATTTTACTTTTTTCTCGTATGATAGAGTGAAAAATAAAACATTTTTTAATGAAATATTTTCTATTCAATTATTAAACATATTTTTGATCAAATGAATAAGTAAACGAAAAAAATAGATGAATAAATGAAAAAAAAGGAAAGAATAAACGAATAAATAAATTCATTAATGTGTAAGAAAATTTTAATGTAGGGGAAGGTTGCCGTCAATGAACCGGTTCCATGAATGAACTTCGAAAATATTTTCCTCACCAGAGTTTTCTCTGGCTTGAAATCAGTTTTAGTGTCTTCTTTTGTCTCAAAACTATCCAATGCCAAATCTTCAAGGAGCTTGAATCAATACATCATATTGGTAAACGTCCAAATAAGATTTCTACTGTTCACTTACTAATGATTGACATTTACATTTTGTTTTTACATGCTTTATTACTGAACATCTAAATGGGAACATTGACTTGAAAGAGTGCATTTTGAAGTACAATTCCCCATATTTAAAGTTTCATTATGAATCGTCACAGCAGTGTCAACTAGGTAAACATTCAAAATGACGCAGTTGCTATCATTGAACCGCAGGCTTTTCTATGAATGAACCAGCTAACAAAGTGGTTAATTTATAGAATCTTGCAAATTTTGTTAAAGTTTCAACTCAATTATCTCCAGTATCCTCTTGATCAATCTTTTTAAATAAATGTGACAATGATAAAAAAAAAATATTTTTCAAATATGTTTTGAAAACTCCCCTCAGTTATATTTTCAACTAAAAAGCTTGTGCAGTAGATTCAGTATTTTTTAAAGTAACTTTTAATAGTTTTAAGTACTTTTGTTGCTTGAGACTGTGTAGCTAAGGCTTGAGGCTTGAGCCAGTGGATAACTGAGGGTACGCAACGTGCTACAGCAAAATCCTTGTGGTCAGGTCAAATCTTCTTGGATCAAAATTTTTGAGCTTAGATTGAAAAGGACTTCCATTTGTTCAATGAGGCCCCATGAAATTTTTGCTAAGAAGAGTAAGTCACGTGTTAGAAAATGTCATGTGGTGAAAACAGCTGTGTTGTGTGAGCAATCTCTCAATGAGTTGAATGAACTAAAATGTTGGTTCATCGGTTTGACTCTTCATATTTCTACCTGATTATATATCTTGATAACCGCCAGTTCGAAAATTGATTCAACTAAGTTGCTTCGTGTGAAGGTCGCCTCAGAGCAAGTAACTATAACATTTTAAATTCTAATCATAGACTAGTGCCTGTTGCAGTATTAAACAACTTGATAACATTAAAATTGTGAGCAGAATGCAAATTCAAAACGAAGAGAGAAACATTTGTTCCAGTATGTCATGAAAAGAATTCTAAACGCAAAACACGGGAACGACTTTTAAGGGGACGGTGGACATTAAGTTACTTTTTTTTTAGTTTTCACAGTAGAAACTTAAAACTTTGTGTGCATATGTATTTAAGCATAAATATATACAGTACCACAAAAAAAAACAAAAAAATCGATTCCAACTTACTTTAAAATTTAAAAAATTTAAATATTTTTTGAAAAATTTAAAATGCTCCATGCGACTTAAATTTTTACATTTTTGGAAATTTTTTGTCATTTTATTACTAATAAATCATCCCGAAGAAAAATTGGTATTAATTAGTAAATTCCTTAAAAATTATATTTTTCAGATTTTTTTTTAAAACACTTCGATAAAATTTTCCCGAAATTTCTGCTGCTAGTATGTTTTGGTTGTGTTTTTTAAACCTTCCTGAAGATGGATTCTATAATGCATACCATGTTTTAATATTTGGTAAACCGTGTAGCTAAATTATGAATTTCGTGTACTTTGAGCGAAAATTGTGTCGCATGGAGCATTTTGTAGGTATGAAAATCGAGAAAATTTCGTTTCGTGTAAAACACAATTAAAGTATAATTTTGCACTTAACTTTAAAATTTACCTTCCAAAACCCCATTTTCAGTGGTTTTCATTGTCAATACATATTTAAGCATGTTTTCTTACAAGAACAAGATTTATATTTTTTTTTATTATACAGAAATTGTAGAGAAATAGTTCTATGTATTTCTCGATTTTTCTCAAATAGCAGCCTAAATACGCGTTAAACTTAAATTTACAAACATTAAAATCCTCCAGCTGAGTAAGTTTCACCTTCCTTAAGAAGTATTTTATTATTTTTTACTGCTTTGCCAAATTTTTTGCTGATTCTTTTTCTTTTCCAGTCAGTAGAAGCTCTGGTTTCACTCTGAGCAATGCGTCGTTTATCACGTCGCTGTGCAATGGACGCAGAACATGAGTTCACTTCGTCTTCGGTACCTAAACTATTTAGGCACCCAAAGTTAAATTCGCTCACCGCAGAAATTACTGCAATTTCAAGTTTTTTTTTACAAACAAAAGTTTCCTTTGGACACTTATTCCAAACTACGCTGTGGAAACTTTCATTACTGTTCTGGGTTTTGCCCGCTACACACCGAGATAGCAGTTCATTACTTGCCAGTCTTTGGTACACCGGCAAAATTTTTGAGACAACATCTTCAGCTAATTTAGTCTTCATTTTGCTATGTGGTTGGGGTTTCTCATTTCTTGATAGACTACGTTGGAAAAAGCACCATGAAGATGGACCTTTTGGACATTTATTGTGCTTCGGAGCTTTGTCAGTTGAAGAGCAATGGTACAGCGTTGCATAAATTGCTGTCTTCATCGCTTCGACATTTGGTGCATTATCTTTTATCGCCTTTCGATAAAAACTTGTTAATTTCTTGATTGTGTCCTCCTTCAGACTGCCTTCTTTACGACCACCAATAGTTATGCCTTTAGTAGACCACTCTTTAACTTTTCTTCGAAGCCCAGTCCCTAATCGCTTGGCAACATGGTTGATGCATTCTTCTTTTGTAAGTTTGATTTCAGATCCATACAAGTTTAGCTCTGACAGATGCATATAAGTTTTTGAATCCCCATCAGAGAGAATACCTGTGTATCTCATGCCGCAAGTAGAGACAGATCGTTTCCATATGAGCTCTGCAGCTGCCATCTCCATTGAACCAGAAGATCCTGTATAATTAATACAACATTCTGGCTTGTGTCCCTCAAACCATGCATAAAATTCAGCACTTTCTTCACCAAGATCTCTTTTGGCAGTCACACATTCTGCACAATATTTCGATAGTATCTCGTAGTCGATTACTAGACCTGTCAATATATCGATCACGATCCCGATACCATAGAGTGATGTATGTCCACGTTTTTGCCACGTCCCATCAAAAGAAACAGTTATATCGATAACTTCTTGATTTGTGAGACTAGGGTCCAGCAGTTCATGTTTTTTGCGTACAATACTACGCGCAGTTTCAAGAATATTTTCTTTGAAAACCTTCTTTTCGTCATATAGCATGCGTAAACAGTTTGAAAATGTCTTTTTGTCTATTGCGTTGATCCCAATTGCCATTGAAAACACTTCCAAGGCTGCGTGCCCCCTTCCAATATTTAGGAATGCTTCTACAAGTTTCTTATTTGCATCAAAGCATTTTGTTTCATTTACACGAGGACTGGAAAACACCGAACTAAACACTTTACGACATGTCTTACAAATAAGTTCAATCTTGGTCGAATATCCAAATGCGCTTTTTGATGACACATCTAAAGAATTGGTAAAGCACTCATCGCATTTTACATTGCACAATAAAGGTGACCACATATCAGCACTCATAAATATGTAGGAAGAATCATCTTTTGCAGTGACATCAACATCATTAGAAGAGGAAAATTCGTGACTTAGCTTTTTTACGCTAGTAGAATTTTTGTTTACCTCTTTTAAAATTTCCTTTGTTGCAGAACTTCGAGGCACATTTTCATTGGTAACGATATCACAATTATCAGAATTATCATTGTTGACAGCTGACCATCTCTTGCTAATATTTGCAGCACAAGAACGAGATTTTTTTGATGGTCTTGCTTTAGGTTTCCGGTAACGTCGTTTAACACAATGCATGATTTCAAAATAAAAACAACCCTAATAAATAACTAGCAGCGGCTAATAACACATTAATTGTGTAGTTTAGTCCTGAAAAGGACTGTTTTTAAAAAAAAATAAAGTGTCAAACTAAAAAGAATTTAACAGCAGAAACTGATCAAAACTCTAAAATACTATCAAGATAAATAAAACTACTTAATCACTTGTAAACAAATCGAATCAGTATAATCACGGTCACAGTTAAGTAAAACCGTTGCCAAATGACAACATAAAATAATATTTTAATTGAAAATAATAGGAAATATTATTAAAATTTGACTTTTCCTGCTTTGTTTACATCTGAACAGCTGAGTTGGACAGGAGTATGTCATGACAAATCGTTTTGTGTTCTAACTTTAAGCAGCCGTAACTTTGGTAAAAAATGCCCAATCGCTAAGCGGTTTTTTGAGTTAGGTAGAGAAATGTTTGAAGTACAACAAAACTCAAAAATCAAAATTTTGATTTTTTAGTCAATTTTCGCCGAATTCAAGGTCCACCGTCCCCTTATGCAACTAGAAAGGCATCAGTACATTCAAAAATATTCAATGTCGAATCCTTGACGACCCACTTTCTCCCCCAAGCACGAGGACGAGTGACTCAGCAGTTCCTCTTCCTCTGCAAAGAGAAGCCTCGGAAATTACAAAAGGGGAAACCACAAGTAGTTCAAATCGAGCGCCATTGAAGAGGGAGCAGATTGAAGCTTTTGTTTGCAATGACTGCATTATTGTTATGTATTCTTCAAATCACTTTTCCATTAAAAGTAGATATATAGTAGGTTAAAAAACACAGAAGTTAAGCATGCAATGATTTACAATTTTCATTGGGGATGAGAAGTGTAAATAAAATTCAAAGAATGAAAAATTCTATCTTTACAATTCATCGTGATAAAATTACTATGTATGTATATATTCATAAATAATATGACAAAGCAATGGTATTTCCTGCATGAATGCCCGCAAGAACTACAATTTCTAATGTTAAAAAGATAACTTAATAATATTATAGGTAGACATGAAGTTCATAACGCTCGGAAAGATTTTTTTTATGAGGTGCAGAAAATTTTATATTAAAGGACAATTATAAATTATGAACAAGTTTCATACAAAAATTGTCCTAGTCGCATACGTAACCCTCCCCTCCCCAGGGTGTTGTGGCGAGTTTATTATGTTGCAAATGTCACATCTCCGAAGAGTCCCCGCAACGTAGGGACCCTGAAAGAAATCATAATATACATGTTTCTCAAACTCAAATTTTAACATTTGACATTTTAAAAAATTAAGGGAAAATGAAAGTATTTCCTGGGTCCATGTTTTTTTTCTTTTTTTCTTTTTTGCTTATTCTATTAATTTCAGAGAGTGACTAAAAGTAGTACTTTTGACTGAAGGAAACAACCCCATTGTGCATTAACGTTGCTGCCCTTATTATTGCTTGAATCCCATTATTAACTTTTACAACTTATGATAAACACACATTATTCAACTTTTACATCGTAGCGTTATGTGAAAAATTTTCATGAGAATTGAGTTTCCTCATCATGCAATCGGGCAGCCTCACGGTTGACAAGTGTGAGTCTATTCATTAACATAAAACATGAGAAACGGTATCTCTCATACTCTCCCTTCCATTTATACAGAAATAGATACACAAATTATCCACAACCTAAAAGCGTATTTTAGACTCATATGTTTGATGGATTTATGGCGAGAATGCGAAACTGTGAAAATTCGACACACTGCCTATCGGGACATTTTCCCACATCTCCTAAAACCCCATTCTTTTATCTGGACGTTTTGTATGATAAAGCTCAGTTCAAGTATGGTTCCCACACAATTTTTTTAATCTTTCAGGCTTTGTTTTCATCTTTAAAACCCCGCGGCGCTTTTAGTTTTGAGAGTCAATCTCCTGTGCCGAATGGAACGTGCAGCCCAGTGGCAACGACAGGGATTCCGTTTCTGGGGACACGTGCATCGGAAGGCGTGACGTAATGGCAATTTCATGGGAACACGGGAAGAGGGCGGGTTCCTGAGGATTATGAAATCTGCTGGTGGTTTGAGAAGAGCGAAATGAGTTTCATCAACAGGAAGAATAAAATGAAGTACAAGTTTATAAAATTTAGAGTTTTCGTTGAAAAAATTTTTTGAAAATATTGAAATGTGGCTTAATTAAACCAAGGTTTAAAAATTGACTTTCAAGTTTGATATGTAGACCGAACTATAGTCTTGAAAATGAAGACTTATCCGGAAATTTATTTAATGGAAATAATGATAATCGTCAGTGATTTCTATTTTTCTGTTTCCTACAGTTGGGAAAAGTTCCTTTTCGCAATTTCTTTTCAACGACGTTCCTCCTGTTTTTTTTTTTTTTTTTTCGTCCATTAGCCTTGAAGAGGCTGTATAAAACTCTCATTTTATAACTATTATACTATTATGCTTCTTCTTGCTTTAGAAACAGAACCCTTAATTTTATCTAACCAGGGAACCACATGAACAGTGTAACAATAGAAAAAATTGAAATAGGCAGAAATTAAAGAAAGGTTTTTTTATTGACGGAAAACTTATTTGACCCCCCCCCCCCCGTTACCGAAATATAAGGTCTGAAAGTCAGCCGACATTCTGAGAAAAGCGGCAAAATAAAGACTTTGCAAGAAATTGAAGGTACTATGCGATTTTACTCTCTTTGTCGTTTCCAATATTTTGAAATTATTTTTCTCTGGAAGAGCATGCTTAAAAACATAGGATCTGACCCTTTCTTAAATAATTTGTTTATGTTTAATATTTTTAAAAAATTACTTTAATCGGTGCACTTTCATTTCTCACAACATTTGATTCGCTTCTTTACTCACATTTTTTGGTAACGATATGGTTGATAGCAAGCGTAGAACGCAATATTTAATTCGCTTATTTATCATCATAACGCGGC